>NC_052138.2:16765667-16943174 GCF_016086655.4 Lepeophtheirus salmonis | reverse complement strand
CAACCGGTCACCCTTGTAAAGCGGACCGAAAAATCTTCCTGACATACAGAACTGATTGCCAACGGTAGATTTTATCCTTGAAAGAACTCTGTTGTTCAGAATTTTGACATATTAATCACATTTCAGCCTGTATCCTAAAGGAAACTACTCCGAACTCATGGCCTCCCCGTTGGATACATCAGGCCAACACTGAAGCAGAGTGTTTGGGGTAGAGACATATTGGTGCTCCTCTGCTACATCCCCAAATGTCCCCACTCGATTATTCTGCTGGTTGAAGACAGGGTCAATAGTAAAGGTCTTCTCATCAGAAAAGATCACAATAAGTCCACACGTTCCCTTGAGGTAGTTCAGGATCTTTTTGGCACTCTCCACAAAGACATTTCTCTGCTGTTCTGTCAACAAAGTCTGCAGAATACGCGGCAGAGATGTTCATCTTGTTTTTTTAGAGCCCTGGATGGGAACATCTTCCTGCCCATGTCAACAATTGAGGAATTCGGCTTTTTCTTGAAGGCCGAATTCAGGCCTGCTCCTACAAAGTGTATGAGGTCCTCCCGAACTTCTACCGTATAGATACATTTTAAATCTTTTTCACGGGGCCCCAGTCTGCTACCAGATGGCCTTCTGGGTCAATCTTGCGCAGAGAAGCGCTGTGATCTCAATCTTCTTCTCGTACTGTGTGCTCATGATGGTGACTAGGAGAATGTTTATCTTACCTATGAACAGCTAATTATGTGATCTACAACATTGTTCATTGGAATATTGTAAAAAAAAATTACTCTTAACCTCTCAAAATTTTCATAATGGAGACGAGTAAATAATAACACTAATGAACTAGGATACTCTATGATTTATTAGAGTAGAAACATTTTAGAAAGGTGCTCATAAATAATAGGCTTATCATCCATAAATTTAAAAAATAAAGAGGAAACACAAATATTTAATGACATTTTCTTCGCTTTTTACATATATACTTAATCCCGATCTTATTCTTCTTCATTTTCTTGACGATGTTTATAATTCTTTTTACGTCGTATTGAACTTTTTAAATGAACCCTTTAACTTCAAGAGGCCCAATATTATATATCTAATCAGAACCAGAGGAAATAATTAACTGATGACAAAGTTATTAGACATTCATCTAATATTGACATTCAACAATGATTGAAAATGCATTTGTTGTATAATTGAGCATCATCTTATCTACTAAATAATCAATAAATTTTTCCTTCCCTCGCTAACTATTCTAGGGAGGGAAGGTTCCTCTGAGCTAACATTCTTGTTGTGGAAAAGGTGGGTACCTAGTTTAAGTTTGGAGATTAAGAGTTAAGATTAGGAGAAGAGGGATCTCAACTTTTTCGAGGTATTCGACAATTTGCACTCTGGAGAATGATGAAAGGTAATGGAAGATCACCTTATGTGGAGGAAGTTGTGAGTTTGTATACTATGAAGTATTCTAGGTGGAGGGGTACTCAGGAGTTTAATCCGTGGACTGAGGGATGAGGCCGGTGGAGAACACACCTCATTAAGTAAAGCACTACGACTTTTTCTTGTATCTACCATGAACCATTAAGGTATAATTACATTAATCATGGAGATGAATTTTCGTGTCATCAAATTCATCAACTCCTGTAATAGAAAATTAATATTAACATACATAAATATACAGTACAAATTTCAACTATTCTCTCATCCTACTTGGAAACGTATTTGAGCCATTGTGATCAATTGAGTCGAGTTCCTCTCCTCCGAAACCAAAAATATATTATGCATTGCACCTCGGAGCTAACAAAGTTATTTCCATAGTATTAAAAGGTTGCAATAATTAAATTTCAACTATTCGCTGTCCCTGTCTCCAATTTGGAGATAGAAAGTATGACGTGCGGGCAAATTTATACAATGTATCCGAAAATGTGATGATTCTCTCTTCTTCCAAGTGGAATAGTCAAAATAATGACTCCATGTTCAGATTAATTATTTAAATTCGTCATTTGAAGTTGTCATTCCAATGTAATCATATTAAATTGACTCAATGCGGAAAAGAAATCAACGAAATTAGGAACATGAGGGGGGAAAAAAATTAAGGATTTCTTTTTGCAAATGGAAGGGTTGCATTAAATTTACAAAAGCTTGGTAAGGGAGAAGTAGCGTACAACAAAAATAGGAAAAGTGATCCTATAGGAAAACTCACCTTCGAACCGAATCGTTTCCTTTATTGTATCACGCAACCTTTCTCATAAAAAGAAACAAAACAAAAAAGGGCCCAAAATCCGTTGGTAGTTGTCCAATTCATTCCAACCATGAAACTGTTATCCAATTATTGAAGGGATCAAATTCGAATACTCCCAATCAACGTTCAAGAACACTGATTGGAGAAAAAGAAGTAAACAAATGGATTCCTGACAGCAAAATAAATCGTATATTTTTGTGTTAGCTAGGGAAGAGAACGACTTGATTAGAAAACCAAATATTATTTTTAAAAAATGATTTTTTTATCCATATTTTTTATAATTTTATCCACCAAAATTTATACTATTTATATATATTTTGTATTCTGTATATCAGTTAAAAATATGGTACTTTGTTCTTTTTTGTTCAATTATTAACATATCGTTACGATGTAATCATTTCAAATTATTTTTTGGGGATTTTTTTAAGTGTTATACTGCATAATCTTCTGTTTTTATATGACATAGAGTTTGTGTCTGCCCTTGTGTCCTTTATAGATGCCCACACCGTTGGACTTAGGAGACTAAAATTTTGCATAGTTGCCTCTTTTGATCCTGTTCAGGCTAAGAGGGGGTGGCGATTTCTGGGGAGGGGAGTCATATAGGGGGGCTTATCCTATACCCATAGCAGAAAAACCATTTTTTGGAGCTCAGGGAGACTAGATAGGGGGTTGAATTATAAATTGAAAAGTGATTGGCGTCTCCAAAAACAACTATACGAACAACTAAGTTTTCTAAATTTATTCAAAATCAATAAAAGTTATTTGCAAAAAAGAAATCTGTGAAAACTGCAATTTCGTTTTTTTCCAAGTGCAAAAAAAAATGAAATTTCAATGAAAAATTTGATTCATAAACAAAGCAAAGTTTATAGAAATTTGTCTGGAAATGCAGTTTTATTCAATTTACATAATAATTTCGAAATTGTTTTCATCTTTTTTGTTTTGATCAAACATCAATTTTCAAATTATAAGACGAAATGCTCCAAAACGATGCATTTTATACATAAAATTTTAGTCTCTAACTCTAATAAAGAGTATTTTCAATTTCCGGAACATTTAAAAAACTAATTTTTCCAGTATTAGCAAAAATGAACCAGTTATTCCAGGTTATTTTTCCGAAAAAATTATTTTCCATATATTTTATGATTTTGAAAGTACGAAAAAAATGTTAGTAGTTTTGTGTTTCCTGTTATATTGCCAATAATGCTATTGACTATTATTTGCAAAATTAGTGCAAAAAAGTTTTTATTTTCAATTTTCTTCGCGGATTTTAATTTGATAATTTATTAACAGATATAAAAAATGGTCTTTACATCTAGATAATTTTTTTATGCATATATGTTGTTATTTTATTTGAAGGTTATATCAAAAAAAAAAAATTTAATTCATAATAATATTACTATGGTTAACAGGGCCAATAATAAGAGGATTTGGTTGATGTGATGAGACTTTGTGGATTACTTTAGTTAACCGAATTTATATAGTGTCATTAGTATATGTAGTATAAACTTTATACAATTTCCTGCTCCATCGTTATTATCAAAGTAAGAGAATTAGAATTATCAGGATCTCTCTCAACAACAACGAAACACTCATATTTTAACCTATATAGTATATAGAAGCATATACTGAATAATTTTCCAATTATTTTGAACATTGTTTATGTGATTTCCTGCTCCCTCCTAGGGCCGAGCAAAACTGGGTAATCCCTTGCTAGTAATATATAATATTATCCTCGACTTCAAATGACCTCGGAGCTCAATTTTTCATAAAACTAGCTCTTACTAAATTTTTATTGCATATATACAAACAAAAATTAAAATTTGGTTATATATTAATTTTTCTCAAAAAAGAGGTCATCAAAGTTAAAAATATCTAAATTATTACTTTTTTGTTTAACTAGGTAAAAAATAAACCTACTTACAAATTTTGGTAAATATCAGTCAAATAGTTGGCTGTGATACTCTAAACAGATAGATAGAAGGATATATTTCTTTTAAATACTATTATCGTTCAAATAAAATTTATATAACACTTTTGATTGCTATTTTATTTAATTAAATCAAACTAAAAAGCTTTAATGTTGAGCATATGGATGATATCAAAACTCAATCATGTTTATGTAAAATTTCAAAACTTTAAGGCCATTGAACTACCTCTAAATAATAAAAACATTTTATCATGAGGAACACTTATTCATCATAAAAACTCCATAAAATCTCCATATCTTAACTTAAAATAATTGACACACATATGCCAATGTAATAGAACTTTACAAGTAATTAATGAGTAGCTTTTTACGTTTTCCAGATGTCTTTTTGAATCTTTCTCCAAACAAAAACAAGGAATTCAACATCAGTGGGCTCTGTACATTCTTTTCACCTAACTATTTATAACGTGATTACTGATTGTGATTCATTGTAATTATATATTTATTTGATAAAAATGTTAATATTATGATATTTCACAAATTTTAGTTTCATTTTGCATGAAAAAATTCAAATTTTGAGATTTAACTTTCATATGATGTTTGCACGTTAAAAAATACAACGTACGTAAGGAAATCGTACCACTCAATTATAGCTCCATAAAGCCATTATAACGTGTCTTCCCAAGGAAGGAGTCCACTCTACTCCCTTATGAGGTGTGGTAGTTTTCCTCGAATTAATTATCATCCCGTCGCCCCTCGTTAAATTCGGAATCAGAATTCGAACAACTTTTTAGATGGATTATCAAGTTAGAAATATCTTCCTTCGATTGCTTCGATCTTCTTTTTTACGAGACATGATGTTATGAAATTAGCATTGAAATTGGAAAAAATATGATGATAATGTTGACATTTTGCAAGTACACCCCATTAAAAATGGGATCACTACAAAACATAAAAAAAATCCTTGGTGATGCATATTTTTTAAATAATCATTTAATATCTTTCTATAATATAAACTGAATATATATATATAATATGCTAGTTATAAGGGTCTAATGATGAATGTCGTTTTCATCATTTTTCAGTCAAAAAAATGATAATATATCGAGTTTAGAACAAGATACAGAATCAATAAAACACTTTAAAATCACAAAAAAACAAAAACATTTTTGCATAATTTTTAATAATCCTAATTTTAATTTGGGATTGTTTTAAGGGTAAAAATTACTCTGAACGATAATAGTCCCGAATTACTATAATCCCAGATATTTCAGAATTGAGATGACTGAGATCAGTTTTGGATTTTGCTCTTATAGATAAATTCGATTATTGTCTTCAATTCATTAGTACAAAATTTAACCCCCCTAATTGTTCCCCTATGTTATTTTAACAAAAATTGTTCCAAAATGTATTAGCTTTCATACACTCTATTATTGATCCCGATGTGTCAACGACAATGGATGCAAACAGAGAAAGGATTGCAGATCCCCTCCGTATACATCACTCTGTAAAGAAGGTCGCAGACATTGTCAATTGCTCTGAATAGTTTGTCCGTAAGACCAGGAGGATTATTAACATCGCTCCAGGAAATACAAAAGTTGCAGACACAACAAGATTGTCAGAGATTACTTATTATCCGGTGTGGCCTTTGAAATTGAAGTCAAGGAGTACCAGGAGGTGATGAAAGAGGTTATAAAGCCCTGGTTGGATGTCGATAACTCAAGTCTGGTGTAAGGGAAAACATCACATATTTCTGGATTCCAAACTCCAAACTCACCAGTGGACTATGGAATTTGGCCTTTGTGAGGAGAAAGGACCGTAATATTCCACACCACAATGTTGATTCCCTTATGGCCACTTTTGCGAAAGAGTGGAATGATATTTCCAAAGACTACGTCATCAAGGAATGCAAGACCTTTAGGCTTAGACAGGAGATCATGGTGGCCCCAGAAGGAGAACATTTTGAGAAATAGTTGTTGATATATATGTTCTTATAAGGTACAATTATATTAAAAATATTCATGATACATGTTGTTATAGATTAAGTTGATTTAAATCTTAGTATCAAAAACGCACACTGTACATTGCATAGGCATTACGTTGTGTTTTTTTTCCATTATTATTGAACATCGTATTATGAATTTTATAATATTTAACAAAATAATTTCCCACTATAATTTCGGATGATCTTAATTATAAAACACAAGTCATCAAAATTTTATTTTTTCA
The DNA here is from genome assembly GCF_016086655.4 of Lepeophtheirus salmonis. NCBI lineage: Eukaryota > Metazoa > Arthropoda > Copepoda > Siphonostomatoida > Caligidae > Lepeophtheirus > Lepeophtheirus salmonis. The sequence goes on along the minus strand of NC_052138.2, from coordinate 16,936,791 downwards.
AAATCTTTAAAATTCTATATTTGATTCTAATAGTACTTGATTACGAATATTAAATTAGTTTTTTTCACCAAAAGAATTTTTCATTTGAATTTTTTGAGTATTTTTGCCCTTTCATTGGTTCAAGCAGTGTTAACTTCGTCAGTTATTTTTAGCTTCGTCTCTTCTTCGTCTTCGTCATCATTTCGTCACCGTTTGTCTTCGTGATAGTTTCGTCTGCGTCATAATATTGTCTTTGTCAAACATCGTCACTATTTTTTTGTCATAGTTATCTTTTATTTCGTCTTTGTCAGAGTTTCCTCTGCATTGGAAATAATTTTTCAAGTTTGATTTATATTTTTTTAGTAGTAAATAACGTTTGAAAAATAGAGTTTTAAAGTACAAAAAAATATGTCAATATGGCCTTGAGTAAGTTCATAACCCACAACCAAATTATTGTAATTAGCAAAGGAAAACCTTATTTGAGACTCTATTTACTTTTTCTGCTTACAAGTTGTGCAATATACCAGCGGAACACTTAGTGGGCTCATAATCCAACGCCAATTCACTGTTTTTGTATATAGCTTCTAGAGAATAACCAAATTTTTTATTTATATGGTCCAATTGACTTCTTACTTGGTTTGCAAAGGCGTCCACAAGGGCTAGGCTGGAGGAGATGTAGCACTTCCCAAATTAAGGATTCTTGTTTTTTATTAGAAATTTGTTTTCGTTATTCTAGCAAATTGTACAGCATAGCAAAAAATTTATATTTAAATTTTTTTCGAAAAATTTAATTCTCTCTGCGTAGCTATGTATTTTTTTTATTTTTTCAAAAAATTCAATATTTGAATTTTAATTTTTAAAATTTTCTTCCTAAAAATTCAATATTTGAATTTGAATTTTTTAAATTTTCTTCCTAAAAATTAAATTTTATGTGAATAGCTATTTTGTTTTTGAATTTATTTTTTGAAAAATTTAATACTCAAATCTTTTTTTCCAAAAAAATTAATTTTATGTGAATAGCTATGGATTTTTGAAATTTAAAAAAGTTGTTTTTGTATTTTTTTCAAAAAATTCCAACAACCAACCCCCCCTCAAAATATAATAACCCTGGGTCAGCATCAACAAAAGGCGGTTCAGGCTTCGACACGTTTAGGAGCCAAATAGCATTTGTTAAAGTTAAAAAGTAAAATATTCAAAATCCTTTAAATTTTAGTCCAGGTTGTGAATCATTCATAAATATGAGAGAATTAGTTTTTTTAGAGACATTCTCATTCTTTATGGCCAGTGTTCCTTTTTCTTTGTATTCGTAGTTATAATAGGTGAATATTTAAGCATTTTATTTGCTCTATAATTTAATAATTATTTAAAATTGAGTACAATAAACAATAAAAAAATATCGGTGCCAGTGATTGTAAAAACTATGTGACAAATATTCATTTAACTTTTCACCTGCTAAATATGAATTCACATGCAGTTTATACAAAAACTATTACATACAAATTAATTGACTTTTGGACAAGTGGAACACTTGTACAACCAGGGGTGTATTATAATATATTAGAAGGGATTCTTGATACTAAGGATAATGATGGAGATAGGTTTTGATCCCTCTTTGGGACCAGCTGTCCACCTGCACAACCTGTTGGCTGAGGTATATTTTGCAAAATAGAGTTGAGTTTCTTGTGACAATTTCTTATAATGCAATAGTTTGATTATGTGAACACTATATCTATTTCAATGAAAATATACCAAAGTATCAAATTCTATCATAATCAAACCCTTAACGATCAATTTTTTTTATATTATTTTTGAATTGTTTAATAATCAAATTACCACAGTAATTTTACCTGACAATGTAAATTAAGTTAAAATGACCATTGACCACTCTATTGGAAATTTTATAAATTGATCGGGCATTTTGCATAATCCCCACTTTGATGGGAATTTTGCACATTGCCGGTAACACATACATACACATTACACAGACATTTAATAATTAATTGAATTTAATACGCTTTAAGTAAAGCTTTGTGTTATGAGTTTGTTTTAAGACCATGGGGGCATGTTGTACGAACCATCAGCATCAGTAATTGCATTGGTTTTTTTCGGGTTCGTAATCGTAAGTCATTAGTTTTTGTCAGAGTTTTGTCAGTGTCATAATATTATCTTCGTCAGACATCGACATTGTTTCGTTGTAGTTATCTTTTATTTCGCCTCGTCTTCGTCGGAGTTTCGTCTTCGTCAGTTTTGTCTTTGTCAGATTTTTGTCTTCGTCATGAAAAAAAGTTACGTTAACCAAATGGTTTCGTCTCGTCAGGACCCACCGATGTTCACTTTCCTTTCTTGTTTCAACTTGTTTTAGTCCATCTATATATAGTAGTCAAAGTTTAACCCTTATTAATAGTCAATGTCATCAGTGTAAAGTGTAACGTTGCAGTGAGAGGTCGATTGTATTCTTCATACCTGGAACAAATATTTACAACCTATAGCTCTAGATTAAATATATATTTATAGTCTCCTGGCTCAAATGACTCAATAGTACTTATATAGGCTATAACATATATTATTAAAAAATTGTGTGTTAGGGTAGGGCATTTTATGTACCAACTTCACAGCCATGATTTTAGTATACATTTGTAAAGTTATCATATTTCTTTGAAAAGATAGTGGTTTCGAGAATTTGTGTTTTTTAAGTTCCGAGATCTTAAATTGTTATAAGGATCAAAGATTACCTCAGAAGACATTTTAGGATAATCCTGAAATAGTGAGTCCATAAAGAAATGAAAAAATTAGATTGCTATTTTTAAGACTTCAAAAACCTACTATCTAGGCCTGTACGGGTATAGTTTTAACTACAAATGTATTTTCTTAATAATTATTATATATTTTATAAATCAAAACTTTATAAATTGCAAAAATGAAATAAATGGTAGAACGTTAGTATAAAAATATACCAAGGACTTTAATGATACCAAATTATTTATTGGAATTAGGTTTTTTCTGGATATCACAGTCTATCTTCGGGAACTCATTACTAGTGAAATGATGAAAATTTAGGGGTACATGTCGTGAAAGATGCAATGTCAATCACTAAATTTTATGAGATACAATCCTTTATGCCTTTTTGAAATAACGCATAAGTCTGCTAAAGTATTCAAAGTGATAAATACTAATTATGCTAATTTCTGGTACAAAAGGAGTAAATCAATAATTTTTGGCTATAAGTTTTGGGTATTGTGTGGAGTGAGATGTTAGTGCTACAATTTTTTCTGTATTGCGAAAAACTCTCATGTTTCATCGGTCTTACGTCTTGGATCAAAAATTTCTCAGCCCAATGTTAATATAATAAAATGTATTAAACACTATAGTAAATTAATGGGAGGTGTCAATAAACACGATGGATGACGACTAAATATTACAATGCAATAAGAAGTAAGAAATATTATTAGCCTCTTTTTATACGTATAGTGGCATTATACAATTTAGGTATATAAGTTGGTTTAGTCAAATGAACAAGAACCTCCTGATTGCATGGACTTTCCATCCTATCCAAGAAATTTTTGTAGAACTTATTCGAAATTATTATGAAAATATATGCTCATGAATCTAAAATAGTATTGGCTAGGTAATCCATATAATCCCACCAATAACCATTTGACCAAAAGATGCAAAAAAAGTCATGCCACTAGGGTTTACGAACATATTGTTCCATTTACCAAGTTATTTTATGCATTGATTGCATCCCACCCTACCATAACTACATATAAATACTAATATCCATTAATCAGAATTTTTTCATAGAATTATTTTTGTTGTATAAAATACCAAATATAATAACTGAAAACTATCATACAATATGCAAATAATGTAGTTATTAAAAATTTTGAATCAAAGAATATAAAATTGCAACAGTAAAGTTGTGTTAATAGTGATTGACTATTGACAATCACTTGATAACAGTGATTTTAAACGAGATCAGTCTATGATTTAGCTAATTATCTAACACAATCCAAATGTGAGAAATCAAACATCATGATTAGATAAAATTTTGAATATTTTCAAAAGACCCACTAAAAAAAATTAACAGAATATTTGTCTATGAGATAATTGCACATGGGTTTCTATGACACCTATCAGCTATTTTTTTATTTTTTTCCTCCCCAAAGATCATATTTGACTTTTCGTCTCGCTCTAACTACGTTTTTTGCCACATTTTGTTTCATTTTTAATTAATCATAAAACGTTAAATCTCTTCTTCACCATGAAAAACATTAATTAACGAATACATTTCGTTTAATCCCATAACCCATGTGACAAGATTAACACCGATTAAGATGCAATGCTTGGACATTTAACATTATCATTTATTGAGTTGGAGAGTCTTTATCATGTAATATTGAGCACTCTGATCCCTCTCTCAAAATGAATACCACCAAATTTCCATAAATAATACATTTTTATTAGTTATGACTTGTGAATGATATTTTCATCACTGTTTAAAATTCCTATATAAGATGTAATTATCTTTGTACTCCTTATTGTTATTTAATCATATTACATAAGAATATGTATATATTCTACCTATTTGTTTACTATTGACTTTAATTAAGAAAATGATAAAAATAGACATGAAAACAATTTTTGATATTGTGTAATCTGATGCGTCTATAATTATATTAGTATGTACATATTGTCAATTGATATCCCACGGGGAATATGATTACTAAAATATGTACATAAAGAAACAAAATCATTTCTTGAGAGTTATAAATCCAAAGCGCTTTCATTCTGTAAGTCGGTCATAATGTTGGAGGAAGCATTAACAACCAGTAAAAAACCCTTGCTTGTAGCTTGTTATAATTTATACAAGCAAGTTGTACAGAATTTTTTTCATTATAAAAGTCGTAAGATTAAGTTTCGAAGACGTATATTTTTGTTAAATTAGTCCGTCTTGTTTAATAACCAGATATATTAATAGCTAAATATGCTTCCAACGTGGCGGTTTAATATGTAATTAATAACCAATATATATTACGTCAATGAAAATGCTCTATACTGGCCTCATTAAATCCACTGGTTCATCATTTCTGCAACCAAATCTATGTGTCATATATAATTTAATTTAATTTATTGCCAGCAAGCTAAATATTTAAAAGAATTTAGTGAGGCTTTGATGCATTGCTCAATCCATTGAAACTATGTAATATTTACTACGTGCATAAATTTACATATTGTAATATTATTAATGCTTTTGATGCACAAACGCTTAAAGTTGCATAGTAAATGCATTTTATATTTGATCAATGACAAAAACTAATGAATGATAGATATGTTGATTCCTAGATGTATAACCTCACATCTTTTAACTGGGGTACGTATATGTAGTAATGTATATGTAAAATAAAGGATAAATTCCTTTCAATAATAAAACGTTAAAATAGCTAACATCAACGTGGGTAAAAAAATATTATAGCTACAAATGAGTAGTAAATTGCAGTTTGTAGCCATACGTATAGCTTCCGCTTCTCTGCTGTTTTCTTTTACCCACGCGCAGTAAATAAATATCAATCGTTCCAACAGTCTTAACAGCGATGGACGTAGAAAATTTTGTGGGAATGGTTGATTGAATTCTGGAAACTGAATACATTTTCATGATGGACAATGATTAAGACTCTGGTAAGTAACTTTCATACCTCTTGTATATATACGATACTCTCTTCTATGAATCGCACCGGGAATGATCCATTCCAGATCTTTCAGGACGGAATGAAGAGAAAGAGTAAGTCGGTAGCACCCATTGTGATGCCTATAGTCTATGTAGGTCGGTCACAAGAAGCTATTGTACATTCATGAATTAATTATAACAAATGGTAATTAGTGAGTACAAGAGTTGCTATAATGTTTATTCCTTTATTATTTAGAGACCACGTGGGATGAGCTCGCGTCTTGATGAAATTGTATCACGCAACCTCTTCTCTTCCTCTAGAATTCACGGGTAAGTTCCGTCAATATTATTATGAAAGGGGCCTTAGGATGCATGATGAGACTATTTGTTATCCCTGTCCTACAGAATTGTGGTTAATTCATTCATATTCGTGGGGAAATCGTTAATTATATCTGAACTTAAAAGCAAATTTTATAATTTTTCATGAATTTTAGTTTTCTGAATAACTAACTTACTCTATTTTTTTTAGGGTTTGTCGCGACCTACTGAGGTGAGGTACAATGGCAGAAGTTGAACTAAAATTAAGATGGTATCCAAAATTTAGAAAATTATCTAGTAAGGGATTGGAGATCTGTATTTAATTCGGACGAAATTATTAGGATTCGTGTCCAGTGTATGTTTCTTATGTAATATGCTATAAATAAAGTATTTTATTATGTACGGTAACTAATTGAATAAAATGCATCACTCTAAGGAATTTTAATATAGACTATTATTTGGTGGTATGGAAATTTAACGATTATGTTTAATAAAAATAGAAATTTATGTAGGCGGTAGTGAGATAATTCAATGGACAGAGAGAAAACAGAACGAGGAGTTATGTGTGGATTTGAGCCCTACCTTAAGAAGTATTGAAATGATCAAACATATTTTACATTTCCTAACCTATTTATTTCATTTTGTGGAACGTAGCATTAAAACTATACATAAACATCTGCAAATTATCTGTAATGAGTATCACTTTTTCCTATATAAAAACTGAACTGGACAAGGAGTAAATTCTTGAAGCGAAAGGGGGTTTTATAGTTCATCTTTAGATTCTGATCCGTTATCTTCTACGAATTCAACATGGGGCTTAGTTAAATCATCCTCAAAATTTTCGTTGGTGTAGGATTCGATTTCGTCATCCTCAAGTGCGGCCTCGCCAGTTCTTTCCTCTTCAGTTAAGAAAATGGACGAGTGTCTATTGATCCAGTCTCTAATTGATTTGTAGTTTTTATCGCCTTGATAAAGAATGGGATCGAATTTATCATATGCAGAGATAAAGAACAAGCTGGGGAAACCCTTGAGTTTGGGAAACATATACGGAATATCATTTGATTCTCCATTCATCTTTCCGAAAATAACATTTTCGTTATTAGTGGAGATCTTTTTGGCTACTTTTTTGAAAACAGGATCCAAATCCTTGCAATGACCACACCAAGGAGCATGAAAAAAGATGACGGCGTCTTTCTTGATTTTGTGGATTTCGTCATCATAATTGTTTGCTACTAAGTTCTTAACTAAACCTTGTTCTCCTTGTGGAACAGGAAGAGATTTCATGTAAGGACTAACTCTACCACTTCTGAGCAAGTTGATAAAATTGGATAAATCCTCCGATTCAAAATCTCCATCCAACTGATATCTAAACTTTTGTTTTTCGCTGTAGCATCCAATGCTCACATCTTCACCACCATCTTCTAGTCCAAGTCCCTTGATTTCATCAGCAAATTCATCTTCATTAGAAATAGCAAAGTGTAAATTGGATGTACGGTACTCTTTTGCAACCTCCAAGACTTTTTTCCTAATGAATTGGGTATCTTTGACGTATTGATGATCATAGTTTACATCATAATAGACGACAACAAGGGGTCTTTCGGTATATTTAAACATGTTAGACTTGGTGCGTTGTCCCACAAGAGGGATTGAAGATTTTCTGATAAATTGTAAAATTTCTTTATACGTAGCGGATTTCTTCGATATTGAGTAAGTCTTATTTTCGTAAGGAGACCAAAATATTTCGGGTTGGAATACCACAATTGTTTCTTGAGGGAACTTATAGCTTTTAGCAACTTCATCAGAAAAGGTATGAAGGAACTTGAGGGAACCTCTCATTTCGTTTGCAGCAACAATATACTCATCAAATAAATCCGTGTGTTCAGAGGCACTCCCTTTGAAAAATCCAACAACAGTAGCTTCAAGTCGATCCATGTTATTCACCACACCCAGACGAGAAGACTTTTCTTCAGAGGGTGGCTTATATTGATTTTTCATAAATGCAATGATATTATCCTTCTCACGGGGTCCGTCATAGTTGTAGATACGTCCTTTTCTGAACATCTTGAAAGTAGGCCATCCTATGATTCCATATTGATCCGCAAGTTCTTTTTCTCTTGTACCATCCACTTTGACAATTTTGATTCCCCATTCCTTGAGCTCCGCAGCAGCTCCTTCGATTTCTGTAAAAGAGATGTAATAAAATTAAGCCTTATTCATGATAACTTAACAAGGATATAATGGAAAAGTCAATGTGTATTACCGGGTTCGACTTGCTTACAGTGTTTACACCAAGGAGCATAGAACATAGCCAATGTAAGTTTTTCATTTTTGATATATTTAGTAAAGTTATCAGTCGTTAGAACAACGACTACTGAAGGAGGTGGCTTATAATTTGGATCACTTTGTTTTTTCATATATTCAACGATATCCTTAGTGGTTCTTTGTCCATCATACTGCTCCACTTTTTCTCCCTTCTTGAATAAAATCAGAGTAGGGAATCCTTGAATCATGTATTCTTTTGCTAATGAGGCCTCTTTGGTAGCATCAACTTTAGCCAATGGGATGTCATCCTTTTGTAAGATTTGTGCGGCCTTGGCATACTCTAAAAATTATGTATAAATTTTATTTTGTACTCATCAGGTAAATTAGTTTGTCATCATGTTTATATTATTCAAAAACATAACAGTACGGAATTTTCTACCTGTTGAGGAAAATTCCTGTTTGTTACCTTTAGCACTTCATTTAAATGATGATTTATATGCATAAATGAAAACAGATGTATATAATTAAATGATGTGAATGAACATAACAAAATATATTTTCTCAAATTTAGAAAATAATGACTTTCTTTGAGTTTTGCAATAGTGAAGTGTTTTGAATTATTTTTAAAATATGATAATCACCTGGTTCTAAAGTTTTACAGTGTCCACACCAAGGAGCGTAGAACTCAACCAGTACAATATCCTTTGGCTTAATGAAATGAGCAAATGTATCACGGTTCAATACTTTTACACCATCAATTTCCAAGATGTTATAGTTCCCTTTTGGCACTTCCATGGGATTGACATCACTCTCAAGATCTCCGTCATTTGCACTAAAATCCGGATCTCCAGGACCATCATCACCCCCAGCAAGAACAGAGGAGGATATTGACGTAAAGAAGATTAATTGAAGAAGACTTTTTGCCTTCATGGTTCCTAATCAGAAAATAAACTATAGATCCTGAGTTTAACATTGGATGTTAAGTAAAACCTGCTTTGTAAAATGAATTAGAAACTTCTTTACACTCCGTTTTTTTCTTCCTTTAACGGAGTGCGAGTATCACATAAGAAGCCTCCAATAACTGGGCCAATGAATCTTTGCCACTCTTCCTTGTGAGTAAGTCTACTTGGACCAATACAATTGTGACAATTCAACTTAGCAGTGATAGTATCCTCTCTGATACGGTAGTAGTTGTAGTACTAGGTAAAAATTAATTGAAGTAAGAGTTCCTAGCCAAACGTGTTTTTCGTTCAAAAGAAAGTATATTATTCTGAGTCTGCATTTCCCGAAATACGTTTTCATAAACCTAATGACAAGGCATTTTTAGGGGGAAAAAATCTACAATGAAATGAATGCATGCATAGATTTTTTTTAAATATTAACAATGAACTACAGAATTGATTAATTATTTAAAACAGATTCGCTAATCATAATTAATTTGTAGAATTCAAGTAGTAATATTAAGATAGAATGAGCTGTTTACTTGGCAGAGCCTCGAATCCCAAGTTCTACTCAGGGTTGCAAATTTATGTAAACAAAACTTATTTATGGTCTAAGGCTTATATTGAGTGGTCGTAAAGTAAAGTTATTTTCTAAATGGTTATAAATTTTAGGTATTAAGTACTACTAATTTAATGAACTTATTAAGTTAAGTAATTTATAAGTTTACTTCACAAATTTAAAACGTCCTCTATAGTCCATACAATCACAATTCTCAAAAACCTCTGAAGTCTACATTATTATGTTGGGTAGAGCACAGCCACTAACCGTGCTAGTTCATTAATTAGACTTGTGAATAGTCCATTTCATCAGAGAAAAGTGTAACCTTGCAGGTGGATGTTGTATGTATTGTCGTTCCTCAGTTAAGACTTAAGAGTATATATATTATTTTCCAAAACTTATGAATGTATAAGCAATAGATAAGATTTTGATCCATTTCATTTCTTGTTCATCTTGTTGAATATCTTATATTCCAAATATTTTATTTATATATAGCACATTTATTTACTACATATAACTAATAGCTACCTATAGCTATAAATTAAATCTATATTTGAAGTCTATAGACTAAATTGTTCTTATACTGGCTATAAAACATATCAAAAAATAATAATGTATGTTGGAGTCGGAATCGGATATTTTATGTATCGACTCCGCAGTCCTGGTTCTACTATGTTCATATTGGTATTCAATCATATATATAAAATACTATCCTTTCTTTCATAACGTAACCCGTGAGTAACACTTCAGAAAATAGTCTCTATTATCAAAAAAATATCGAAAAAACCTGCATGACCTGCATAGAATTATCGGGTTAATATGTGTTCAGGGATAAATATTGATGCATTTTAGCATCGAAAATACCGGAGTTAACCTGTTTCACAAGTGTTTATATAATTCTGTCAAGGAAATTGTAAATAAATTATTTATTACTTGAATAATAATAAAATTGTTTTTTATGCAATAAAATTCTTGGTAGCATTCTTAATTAGTAACAAATACATTTCGAACCTAAATTTTATATATCGGTACTGTTTTATATACATTCTAATATTGAGTTAATTTTTAACATTTTTTAAATTATTATAATTTTTTTTCTTGATGTACATTTCTTATACTCAAAACATTGCAATAAAGAAATTGAAAACTTTATATTTCCCTTATTTTCAATTTAAACAGGGGCGTCCGCAGAATGTTTTTTGAATTCTAAAATTTTTGGCGGGCATGAATTGTTCCAAATAAATTCTTTTTTTTTTAAAGATAAGTAATCCTCGAAAAAAATCCTCTTGTTTCCCATTTCAATTTTTTTTTCCACAAAAATTTTGGGAGGAGGGAGGGGGGCTACAGCCCTCCCCCTGTGGACAACCCTGTTAAATAGTAATTTGGAATAAAGGAAGTTTGTTTCTATCAAGACATGAGATCTTTTCATTTCGACCCCAAGTCGAGATTGAAATTGCAGTTAATTTAGACTTAAGTACCAACCAGTACGACTTACGAGTACTACGAGTGATTTTTTTTCAATTTTTGAAACTTTTATACCATTTTTTACGACTGGTATCTCATTTTTGACGTAACTAATATTAACTTATTTTTTTTATGAAAACTAAGTATAGATCCTTACATTTTTTACCCAAAAAATATATTGGACTTTCTTAAGAACATCTTTGGTATTATTTATCGGATGACGGTTTTAAAAATAATATTTTATTTATTTTTTAATGACATTTTTTGCCCTTTTCAAAAAATGAATTTCATGTTTCAGAAGACCTTACTATTTTGTTTTATTTAATTTTTTGAATGACCTTTTTTGTTTTTTTTTAAAGAGATTAATGTTATCTTTCAATGGGCCATTTTTTTTACTAAAAATATAAAATAGCATAAGATTTAGGAGCAACATTTTTTTTTTCTTTCAAGTCTTAAGATCAATATTTTCCGACTCTAATAATACATGGGATACCCCTGTTTGCCTTATTTGCATGAGTTTATAAGAAGTATGGACTATGTTACTGCTTGGATCAGTCAATAAGATGGGGTTGAACCACACAACACCCAAAATTTCATAAATAGCATTTTTTTTTCACTAGTGTTCTTGGCCACCCTACAGACCATATTTGTCTTCTTTCTTTGGAAGGATCAAAACGGGATGCTCTCTGGTATTAATTTTTTGTCTAAGGTCCTGTTCAAAGCATAATCTAATCTAGAGAAAATCCTTATCAAGGCCAGCTGCTCAAAGTTTGATTTTCCTTATTCATTGTAATACCCTGCCTTTTAAAAAGTAATTGAAATAATGACATATAGTTCTATTAGGATTTTGGAGCACAGTTTGAAAATACTGCTCTGAAAGTGGGATCAAATTTGGTACATAAGTCATTTTTTATTTACAAACAAAAATTCAATTCTTTTTGGCCGATAGAGTAATCGGTTATCAAAATGCGGAATGGAAATTTGGAAGATTTGGCCAGGAAGATATGTTCTCATATGACAAACCATAAGCACGGCGTTGCCTCACTCACACAATAGTATACTGTATTTTATTGTCTGCTGTCATTTTTTAGGTTTTTTTAAAATTAGTTTTCTAAAAACTAAGATTGGTTAAAATATAATTACCTAGAGTTAATACGTGAACGATTCCTAACAATTATTTATATTATCAAAACAAAGCTCGTCTGTCTCTTTGTATTTTTGTTGACACCTAATAACTCCAAAAAACGATGCTAGTTTAATCATAGATAAAGAATTAGCCAACTACCAATTGATTTTGAGCATTTTTTATATTTCTTTTCGGAGGGAAGGCTGTGGGATACAATAAAGGCAAGGCTAAACAAAGTTATACCATAAGTTATGGTATAAGGCATGCACGACTGATGTTTGACCTCCACCACGCTTTTAATATTGACGTCATAGTAGATGAGTGTTTGCGTGATTGGTCAAAATCTGTTTTTCTTCCCTAGCAGTTGGTACTATATATCAAATTCAAAATTATAGCGATAGTGACGTCATAGACTAGAAGTGGTTGTGTGTTTTGTCAAAATCTGCCTATCTTGCCCAGCAGTCCGTACAATACATCATATTGAAAATTCTAGCAAGCCCCATTACATGATGGTCTAACCTTTTCTATTAACCTTGCAATAAAGGTAACAACATTAACTATGGATTGCTTGAGGGTACTGATATAGCATAATTTCATGTTAGCTGTTGTTGGGAGATATATATTATCCTAATAAGATTTGTTCTTTTTAAGCTTATGCACGTATAAAGTGGGGTGGAAGAGGGCAACAGTTGACGTGAACTAATGATATATCTGCCCCCTCAAGCAATCTATAATTATCTATGGGGTATCCATGTATACATTAAAAAGGCATGGAAGAGCAAAAATAGACAAAATACATTAGTCGTTGTAATAAACTACTTTCACAAAATATTTTTTCTTTTTTTTTCAAATTTTGTTATTGTGAAAACTTTTCATTTACGTGAAACCAATAAATGGTCGATAATAAGGTCTATAATAATTTGTGACAAATAAAAAAATATAGATGACTTAAAAAAAAGGGAAATCAACAATAATACAAAATATAGTATTAAATTGTAATATTCCTGATCTTTAATATCCTACTATATTTTTACAAATATGCTATTAAAATTTTGATATTTTTCTTTGGTTAGTACAATCTTTCTAATCAATGTGTTTTCGCTTATAACTTTTCTGGAACAAAACGTATCTTGAATAGAGAGAACATTTTTGCAAAAATAGCGTTTGTTTTGTTAAGGAAACTATGACTTAATCTACATTTTTCTTTGATATCATACGAGTATTTATTGAGTCTTTCACTTCAATTTGCGTAGTAGTGGCAGTAGCAATTAAAGATTGACTGCTTTCTGAATTTATGATTAATTTTCCAAGGATCTTAATTAGTTTTTCCAAATATCTTAATAAAATTTGCTTACAAATAAAACTATATACATTAAGGAATTCGGGATGAGAGGTTTCTTGATGGCCTTTAACTATTCCTCTCTCTTTGAGATTTTATTAAACTTATATGAGCATAATATATACTATGTTTTTTTCATAACCCGGTCGACCTGTTTTACATCCCGGGGCAATACAACTATATGCAATTCTAACAAAGATTACGATTTTAAGAGTAAAACAGCTCCAAAAAGTAATATATTAATTAATAAGTACATTCAAGTGAGTAAGTTTTTATATTTAATTATAGAAAAGAAGAATGACGACTAATGTATAACACGCAGAAAAATATTTTTTGGTGTTCCTATCTTTTTCTTGTGTAATTCATGAATAAAATGAATTGATGTCTACTCCTAATTGATATATACTATGTCTTGTCGAAAATCCTACCGAGACCCTAACTCTTAAACAAACGATTAACTTGTCATCAAAACGAATTGCTAAATAAGGCCCAGCAGTCACGAGACTAGAAGAGTGGACCAACGATGATACATGAGTCAGAACAGCCATTGTAGCAGGATGTCAATGCCTAAAACAGCAACTGGGTCCTATTAGTGCATACTACAAGAAATAGTTATTAGCCTCTAAAACAATAGCAATTTGTAGCTATTATTATGCAAACACATTCTACTTATTCTTTCTTTATTAATACTCTGTATATGAAGGATATATAAATATTCAAGGATATTAATATAGATTACACTTATCGTAATCACAAGACTCCAGATCCTCAGTAAAAGATTTGTTTATCTAAGACGTTGTAAGGATATTATAACAAAGTTTCATAAACGTTAATATAAATATACCTAAATCAAAACATTTATATGTATTGTTGGAGTGTAATAAATGTTTCCTTTGATCAAATTGATCGATTAAATTGTTTTTCTGTAAGTACAGTCTTTTTCTACTTAAGGGGTATAAAAGGACTAGTTACATTTATTTATATATATTATATATTGCCGTTGCAAAATTCAACTACAAGAGTCCTATAATAGGAATGCTTGGGGCACTAACATAGATTTGAATATTCTAACGGGTTATTGTGAAAAAATCTTCTTTGGATTATATTATCTATAATACTCAACTCTCAAGGGTTATGTTTTCTTTAAAATAATACAAAATTAGTTATTGATATTAATGAGTAAGTCCCAACGTGTTTTTCATTCTAATTTATTGTGTTATTTTTGTATAAAAATGTGCTATATAAAATATGAAAAATGATTTCGTCAACCCGAATTTTATTTCGCTGTTGACAAGTAGGTTAAACTAAAATCTTCAAGATAAACAAGGGTTCCTTTTTCAAAAAGCCGAATTCTTTCCGTTCTTCTACCCTTGAACCTTTCTTCGAAACTCCATACATAATAATATATGCATATTAAGTTTCAAAGTGTTAAAACCAATAGGTTGTTCCACGTATCTTCAGTAATGTACCAAACGATACATAAATCACACCTCAGTAACAACTTTTCTAAT
Organism: Lepeophtheirus salmonis; assembly: GCF_016086655.4. Classification (NCBI taxonomy): domain Eukaryota; kingdom Metazoa; phylum Arthropoda; class Copepoda; order Siphonostomatoida; family Caligidae; genus Lepeophtheirus; species Lepeophtheirus salmonis. Next base: position 16,921,627 of record NC_052138.2, on the reverse strand, counting down.
CCAATCCATATAGGACGACACTCGTGTATATACTCCAGGCAATTTAGCTCTTCCACATCCTATTCCAGCTGACATTACTCCGGTTAATTTGAATTTCCCTTCCTCTTTGACCACTAAACCTCCTCCAGAGTCTCCCTAAAACAATGTACAAATATCATGGATAAGTATCTTAAATATGTAGTCTATGAATTCAAAAATATCCGCACCTGACATCCATCCTTTCCACCTTCTTCATAGCCGGCACACATGTGAGTGTCCTCGATGACAATCGGCTTGTTCTGACTACTAAACCAGGATTGACATACTTCATTTTCTAAAATGGGCAGTTTGACAGAATGTAGAGTGTTCATAGGTTTTCCCCCTTTCCTCTTCTCATTGTCATAGCCCCAGCCAGCCAATTCCCCATCTGATCCGACAACTAACTCGTCATCTGACAGACAGGCAGGCTGTGACTTATCTGACCACTTAATATCTGAAGACAAAGTAAGGATTGCGATATCATGGGTGTAACTGGGTCTCTTATAGTTGTGATGAATGTGAAGTTTAGAGACACGGATGGGGGACTGTGCGGGAGACCTGTCGACATTGGATTCTCCAACAACTACACTCCAAACCTTTTCGGGGTAGGAATGAACACAATGAGCTGCTGTCAGAATATGACGCCGACCAATCTAATGAAATTGCAATTAAATTGAGATAAGAGGTGTGTTAATATCAATGTACATATGTATTTATGTAGTCTACTCACAATTGCTCCTCCACAGTGATGCGCTCCATTTTTCCGAATGGAAACAGCAAAAGGATAATCCAGTATGGGTGTTTCAAAACCTCCAAGTACTCTGGCACCACCACTTCTTTTAAATGAACCAGGAATTCCAGATAAACCACAAGGGACGTCCGCTAAGTTTGACATTGCGGCTTCAATCCGATAACCCGGGAAACGGATGTAAGCCCAAAATAAAACCAGTAATAAAAATTTCATCTTAATGTGTAATTTTTATTAAAGCTTTTTTTACAAAATTTTGTCAAAACGAATTCGGACGATTTCTACAAAAAGATGATCCCTTCAGAGAATAATTAATATATAAATGTGTGTACATTAAGTAATTCCATATTTTTTAGGAGATACACACCTGTGGGATGGATGTGAACTGGAGCTTCTAGCTATCTAGAATGTTAATGAATTCCGCATGTTGGTGTTTATATATAGGTAAGGAGAGAAGAAGAGACTCGTGGGTCAGGAATCCGCGTGTGTAATCAATCCACCCATTGAATTCTTATTGTTGCTGTTGTTTCTGGTTATGGTTCTCATCTTTTTGTTCTTTTTATTATTGATATAATGATTAGTATTCTACATTAAAGTATATATATATAGGCCTACTTATATCCAATAGGTACTCATACCAGTATATAATCCCACTGAACCGTATTGACGGAAAAGGTGATGATTCCTGGATGAACAAATTAAATTTTGCAGGAAAATTTGTAAACTATTGAATTTTTTCCTCTGGGAGCTTTGAACAACCAAATTTTATCAGTTTAAGAACCTTTACTTCTTTTTGATTGAGGAAAATGATGAAATTATTGCCGTGTATTTGGATGTGAGGATTGAACTTTTAACGTTTGTCGAAAATATATACATATATCCACAGGACTATACATTGGGGTGGAGAGGGGTTAATAATTTTTTAACCTCTGTTTTCTCTCATTAACTTTTTTCTTATATATGTTACTTTTTTCTTGTCAAAAAAAAAATCCCTTCATTTTGGGGCCCACCCCTGCGGACACCTCTGATGAGTTATTACTTTCCGAATTTTTTCCCATTTGTTCTACATTTTTAATGCCTACTAGAACAAAACGGATTCTAAAAATCCAGGCTTTTCAAATTTATGAAGTCCTCAGAAACTTCATGAAATGACTATTAAGGATATAATTATATATATAAGAATTCCAGTATTTTTAATACAAAGGTTACAAAATTTCCATAATTTTCAGGAGACAATAAACTTCCAAAACATATCCATGGAAAAGCATATGGCTTCCATTTCATAGGAGTATTCACCGCCTATTAGTTTGATTCTCTACCAATTTTGCTGTTTTTCCTTGGCATTCAGCCAGAAGCTATCCAATAGTTGTTTCATTTTTAAAAACTTATATAAAGTTTGCTTAAGCCTGGTGTCACTTTCGATTGATTAAACAATACAGTAAAACATTTTATGTTTTCAAAATTATGAACGAGATTTTCTAAATCTTAAAAGTTTGCAAAAAAACAACAACAAAGAGGGAGCCATTATCCCAGTGTCCCATAAACCCATAGTTTATTCGTTTCTTTTTTTTTTTAGACAATTCAGCTCTTCTTAAATACTTTGAGAACTAATAATTTTTCCTTTTAAACTAGAATACTCAAAGCACAAGGCTCAAATCCTAAGTGTGGGAGATTAAGCCTCCCCAAATGATCAATGATTAACTACTAGTGTTGAGCCACTCCTTATTTATTCGGTCCAGTCCCATGTTAGGACCGGTCCTTATGATTTTCAATTCTTCGGAACGGTACTTAACTGTCAGCACTAGATGTTTTCCTGATGGTTTATTAAGACAAATACGATATTCAATATATATTTTAAGGGTATTGCACATATCTTGCAAAAAATATTCATGTTTTCAATATATGTAATATACATAATTAATACGAATATATATTATTTTTACTCAGTTATATAATTTATTTTATTACATTACATCATAATTAAATGGAAAAATATCCTCAATGACGTCATGAGGGATCGATTTGACCTTCTTGAAGGACCGGCAAGAGGGGCTGGACTAGATGGGGCCAGACTGGACCGTGTTGCTGGTCCTAAATAGGGACCTTCTAGGGACATCCACATGATTGTATTTGGAGAAGGGTGAGGTAAATAAAGGTAATACAAGGTTTATCATAACGCTTTTCCTTCAAATGGTTTGACTTCAACCAAGCCTTTTAATAGTGACTTCAAAAACTATAAGTGTTAGCAAAAGTAGCTAGATATCGCCTTCCTTGACTGTTACTGTTAGAGTACCACTATTTTAGTCTATAACGTAATTTCTGTTTGGCTCAAAAGTCGGTCAGTACAGTACGTCAAATTGAAAATTCTACCAAGCCCGATGATTTTTATTAACCTTGGGAAAGGGCTTATTTTTTGTGGAAAAATTCTAAAGTTATTTTTTTAAGCGTTTCATCTAAAAACATGTGTGATTAGTAATTATGTCTTTATGACGTCATAAACGTCTGAAACCTGTACACTTTTTAATTTGCTTTATGTACCCCTAAACATCTCCTACCCATAGCCTCCACAACAATTTTAATATTTTCTTTTTCTTTGGTTGGTTAACGGTATTAACATTTGTCATTTATAATTATTCCTTCTTTTTTCTTTTTTTCCTGCAGTTTGAAAACCGCTGAGATAGGGAACAAGACTTTCAATCTTTAAAAAATCTTGGGAATCTTCTGATATAATCCAATATGGACTTAGGGATGGGCGAGTACTGACTGTCTCGGGATTCTTTCCTTCGAATGTCAATTAACGGCACTCAATAAAAAGTATATAACTCTAGACGCTTATGTACTCATGACACGAACCCGAGTTAAATTCATCACCGTTAGTACATACATCAACATTCAACATATATTGTTTGTATGTGTCCAAGGAAACAATTAAGTTTCTTAAACGTCTTCGTATGTACATACATTGTACATTAGGACGGTTCTTTTTTTAACTTTTTCTAATATCTATTTCAGATAATGGGCAAAAATCGGTGATATGGTATGAAAATGACATATGCAAAATTGCATTATCCTATGAGGTTATCTTTAGGTTGCGCATCTCGATCAAATTATGAAGAACTTCAATTTCAGTTATTCTGCATAAATACTTATTGATAGAAATTTTTCTAACCTGCAAAATATATTTAAAAAGTTAAAAAAGAAAAAACAATTCTATGGAGCAAAAATAGAGAAATAAGTTAGGAAAATTTGATGATCTGCACGCATCATTTTTTTACATTTTCAGAAAATAAACATCAAAATTTTCTTATGTTATTCTTTCTTTTTGCTTTATAAGAAAAAAACTTTAATAATACTTTTTATAGGCTAGAACAATGTTTATCATAATTAATAGATGCAAATTAAGAATTAATGTTCTACTGTAATCTTTATTGAGTAAATATAGAACTTTGAACTAGATGTGCTACCTAAAGATGACCTCGTAGGGCCATGAAATTTTGCATAGGTAATTTCTATATGATATCACAGCTTTTCATAACTAGTCGTAATCGAAATTTGAAAAAAGTTGAAAAACAAACCGCCCTATTTTATATATATGTGGTTCATTACATTTTGAATGAGGGAAATAACGGGTTGTGAGTCTATGTATTTAACATGATCTCCCATAAATACCGTAAGCTGAGAGGAGGTCATTATTGCAAATATATTAGGCATAGTTGTAGAGGGTTCTATTGTTTAATTAATTATCTATGTATGTATTTTTACAGAGTGATTGTTCCATTCAAAGTGATGCTGAAAGAGATAACATTTTTTGCAATTGTGCAAATTGTTTGTGTAGCATCAACCTTTACAAAAGACCTAAATAATGTGTATGTGGAAGTTGATAGTTTCCATGCGTAGATTTTGAGGTTCGAGTGCCAAATTGTTGTATTCAAAAATCCCAAATATCTGTGTATTTGCTAGTATGTCATCTAGAGATCTAATATTTAATGATCATATTTTTTTTAAACAAAGAAATTGAACCTGAGGAAACGAATTTATCCGATACATTTTATTATAAAACACTATTATTCATAGTGATGCGTTAGTTCTCATTTAAGACTGCAGTCCCGTTCAATTCAGTCTCAGTCCAGTCCTGCATATAAGTCCTAAAACTTATAAAGTTTGGTCCTTGATGACGTCATTCAACTTTATTTCTTTTCTTAGTTATATCTGACAGTCCGTAGGACCTACAGTCTTAAGGATGGGTCCCAAAGACCGATATGACCAGTCTTAATACAGGATTGTACAGAATAAATAAGCACTGACAAAATACCATTATTCATTATGAAGGCATGGAGTTGTCAAACTCAGTTATGTAAAATAAATATTTGAGTTATTACAGTTTGGCCCTCACCATACGATTTGATTCTTATAAAATAATTATACAAGTATTGAGTCGAGGGATATACGGATATACAATTTGTCAGATTACTGATGACATTTGTATTTGTTATTTTTTTAGTAAATACCAAGTCCAGTTAAAACAAGTACAACCATTGTCTATTATAACTAGTGATGTCCAAATAATGCATAAAAGTGAAGCTAAATATGCAAAAAAAAAAAAAAAAAAAAAATGCAGGAAAAAAAATCCAAAATGCAAATAAATCCAGTAAATACATCAAATTATATATATTTTTTTAATTCTAGCAAGCTCTTATTCCACTGAATAATCATCTGATTCTTCATGTGGTCCTCCTTTAGCCTTATTAACTCTTATTGGGGGAAAGGTCCTTGAAAGAGAAATATTTGAGCTCCTTGTTGTTGATCTTGTCCAGAGGGATGTTTGCAGAGACCAAGGCTTTCACTAAGTCAGTATTAAAGATGTCATCGCTTTGTTTGTTGGAAAAAATGACGGTGAGCAGCTTCTGTGTAGCCTTGTCCCCCTTCATGGGCAAATCAACATTCTTTTTGTGCCTAGTACCAATAAGATACACTTCCTGTTGGCTTTGGTATAGTCAGACACTGTGTACTGTAATCTTAATATTTAATAAAAGACGGTAAAAAATGAAAAAAAAGGGTAAATAAAGATCGAAAATGCAAATAAATCTTATTTACATAATTTGGAAATTACTAGTTATAACACTGTAAAATCTCACTGACAGCATCAGTGAGATGCCAGCGGGGGGTGAGGAGTTGTGTGACCCTCCCCATAGAAAATCAGAGTCAGAAAAAAAAGAGGATATCACTTTGATTATCCCTGTAGTGACAAAATAGAAATGAAGGCCTGTTTGAAAAAAATAAAAAATACTTTTTTTCAAGAATATAGATAAAAATATCAATTTCTAACAAAATCATTAGACTAATTATCAAATTAGTCTGTACAAAATAATTCAAAAAGGGTAAAAAAAGGTCATTAAAAAATAAAAATCAACAATTACTCCTTAAAAAAAAGGTAATTCGATTAAAAATGAAATTATTTATCTAAAAGGTCTTTTATTATTTTAAACAAATATTGAAGGGGTATCTTTTTATTATTTTTTTAAAAGTCATTTCAAATCAGGGTCAGAAAAAATAAAATGTCTGTGGGAAATTTTGTTATAAATATTCAACTCCTCCCTTAAAAAAAAAAAGAATAATTACTATTATTGCAATGGCTCTGGGCAGCACTGACCTAGCCTTGCACATACTGCCTTATCCCTAACTACACTTCAATTAAATGAAATTATTACAATGTTTTTTATTATACATCATGTTAATAGATTCTCCTTAAAGTAAAGGCTCTAAATCAGTGCTATTTTTGTATGATTTTTCTGTTTCTTTTATTTTTAATATACCAGCAGGTGATATTTTATACAACTCTAAGTATCTTCCCTTGAATAAAGCGTTGTTGCATGACTTATTCTTCTAAAAGTTGACCATTTTGTAATACAGCATCTCACAAACACAAAAATAGGTTCTTAACCAGTAGTGGCTAAACTACAGCAAAAACTAAATTGGCTATATTTGCCGATTAATGAGCAAAGTAGCCAATTATTGATTACTCGATGCATCCCAAGTTCTGTCATTCTTGGTATTCTTATGGAAGAGAATTCAGAGAGTTCAAGGCATATTTAATGTTGTCATTGTAATTGGTGAATATTTTGATGCCGATACGTTCCATAAATTATTCATCTTATATAACAAACATGATGAACTCCCTCTGACCACCAAAGAATTGTTTTTTTTGTTTTTTTTGTGTTTGAGCTTTTTCACTTAAATGTCGTACAAAGTGACCACAAAATAACAGACAACTTTATTCAAAAATAATAATAATAAGGTGGGGGATGTCTTCAAATCAAGGTCATATTCTAATTTTTGGTATACATTAAATATGTATAATATCTATTTTATAAGAGTTCAATCATGGATCTAGAATTTGGTTACCATAATTTATGAGGGATATAGTATCATCGTATGATTGGTTCAATATGTACCTAAATAAATTTTGAAAACAATTATAGGACTTTAAATCAGGGAATACATATAATGTCGTATGGGCACAGGGATTGTATTGATCTCTATTCTTGTGACGGTCTGGATTCCTCAAAGTCTTGGACTTGATCCTTTAAATTCTTGCTGTCAAAATCAAGGCTAAATAAACCAAATCAATACTAAATCAATTCCTTGCCCCTTTGGTCTTGTATAAGATGGTCTTGACTATCAAAACATTAGGTAATGACTTAAAGCCAATCTTTTTATGGTAGATTTGATACTAAGTCATTCTAACAAAACTTGCATTAAAAGTAACCTAAGCATATGATTGGTCACCTGTTGTTTCATTATCTGATATTAAATTTATAATCATCAGCCAACCGTTATTATTTACCCATTTTAACACATAAAGTATTGAAGTCCGTGGCAGGATCAATAATGATTGATTGTTGAATTGAATTATAGTCAGAGTAATCTCCCAAGTCTAACATTAATATTTTGAAAGGTTAAATAAAATTATTTCAAATTTAAACTTGGAATAAAATAATCTGTTCAAAATATTTTATAAACCTAATTAATCTCTAAATTTATATAATTATGGGAATACATTATTATTATTAAATAAGCATTAAAAAAAAAATTGAAGCGCCTTTATATTTTTATATTTAGCTATTTCTTCACATCATCACTCCATGTATTTCATTTCTTTGGGCACTACCTTTGAGTTTGCTCATGAAAACCGGAAATTTATAACAATAATTTGTTGGGGAGTTACCTTCTATATTATAGAAGCCAAATTTGCAGCTATGGGCATGTACTAGTATTTAATAATAGAAAAATATATTAAAAATGATGATATAAATTAATGATGGCAAATAACTTTTATATAAAAAAGTAAAACATTTTAAAGCTTAGTTTCTAAAAATCCTTTCCTCTAACAAAAATATCATGTACTCAAATAATACTTTAAGTTTAGTCGATGATGTCTTATAAGTTATAACTGGCTATGAAGGGAGGAAGATTTATTAAAGGTTTCCATATAACAGTTGCGAAGAAATACAAAATGTGTGACCCAGCAGCACGCCTTGTTCCAAATGCTTTAACTTTATTTTGAAACGGATATTTTAATAAAAAAATAACGAGGAAAGCAACAATAGGAACACCAATTCCTTCTTATAATGCAATGGAAGACGCCAATGTCATGCAAATTCGACGGGAGGTAAAAAGAAAACATAAGAGAGATGGGGAATTTTGAATTTATTCAATGAACAATACTTAATTTCTTTATCAAATTTCAAAAATTAATGATATATGGATTTCAAACTATAAAAATTATTAAATGTTATCTCCATTGCGTTAGATTATGCATATCTTTTTTTAATAATAACTGTATTAATTTAGTCCATATACAGTCAAATCTGGATGAAGAACTTCCTTGACAGATGAAAAGTTAACTATATCCGTATTTTATTGTGAACGGAAAATTTCCCTTGAGAAAATTGCCACTGCAGAAATATTCTAATCATTTACTAACAAAATCACAATTCCTTGGCCCAAAACTTGCTTTGTGCAATGTCAGGGCCACCAAGCAGGCTAAAAATCCCCACTGCCACTTCACAAAGTATTTAATTCTCCCTCCAAATACTTCAAAATGAACCACAAGCCACAAGGTTGTTTCAGACTACGGCAGGTACACAATGTAGGTTTAAAACCACCGGCGCTGCTTCACAAAGTATATTTATCCATTGCAAAAGCTCCAAAACAAACCCCGTGTCCATAGTCTGATTAAGACTGCGGGAGTACCATCAAACAGGTTAAACCCCACAGCAACCACTACACAAAACATTTAGGGACCTTCCAAATGCTCCAAAGTGAATCCTTGCCACATGGTTAGATTAAGACTACGGCAGGGCCACCAAGCTGGTTAAAGTTATCTGCCAACACTTCACAAAGATTTTAGAGCCTCTCTAAATACTTGAAAATGAACCCCAAGCCCATGGGCTCATTAAAGCTACTGCAAAGATACCAAGCAATTTAAAAACTACCGCTAACTCTTTACGAAGCATTTAAGACCCTTCCAAATATTTAAAAATGAACCCCAGGTCCATGGTTTTTAACCTTTATGGGTTTTTGTCGTAGCCTTTATCAGCCCATGGGCTCGGGGTTTATTTTGGATCTTTTGGAAGGGATAAAGGTAATATGTATATACACTGTGAAGCAGCCGCGGGAGTTTTCACCCTGCATGGTGTATCTGCTATAGTCTTAAACAACCCATGGGCTCGGGGTTCATTTTGAAGTATTTGGAAGGGGGCCTAAATGCTGTGGGATGTGGCAAGGGGTTTTTTAACCTACTTGGTGGGCCTGCAACTGCACAAAACAAGTTTTGGAACGAGGTGTTGTGATTTTGTTCGTAAATATCGGTAAATTTTCCAAATGGCAATTTTGTCCAAACCATATTTTATTTATATTCGAAGTATATACAAAAACCACAATTTTTGGATACTTATGAAAATAGGAAATTTTGAAACTCCCTATTTCGAGGCAACAGGTGTTTGATTACACAGATCTTAATCATTTTATTTCATAAAGAAAATTTTAAACTTCCATAAACGGTCCCAGAGCTAATTACAACAACCTGGTCTAAATCAACTGCACCAATTTAAAATTATTGAATGACAGGAGATCATTATAGCATCAATTAATTATAGCACTTTAGCAACGTTTATTCTGGAGTTATTTGTGCAAAACCTATATGAACTATAATGTTCATTTATGTTTTTTAAACGTAATTGTCCTCTTGGTTTTTATTTATATAAATAAATTATTTTAATCAAAAAAACCTAAACAGTTAATCTTTCTAACGCGTATATCATTATATTTGCCAATGAGCATTTTTAGCCAACTTAGGTTTAGATTCTTCCAACAGAGTTATGTTTAGAACGAACCCAGTCCTTAGCTATAGCGTAAGGTAATAAGAAGGTTATTGGAGATATATTGGCGTTTTTCTACCTAGACAAGGTATTTTTTGAGACACTCTATTTTCTGATATATGTTTTACAAAACAGGGTGTATCTAAAACAGAAGATGGACAATTTGGGGAATGACCAGTTTGTTCCAGAATCGGAAGTTTTATAATTTTATAATATTCAAAGAAATACATCTGTTGACTTCCTTTGTCACTTTCTTCACAATTTTTTCGTAATTCTCTTTAATGGAACTTTCTTGGGATATCAAAGATACCGTCACTGTCTCTTCTCTCAAGGAGAGAGCTTAAACATGCGTACCAGAAAAAATAAAAATAAAATAAAATTACGTCTCAAGTTATTTTTTTTAGAGAGTTGACTAATTCTGCTTTAGTTATGTTTATTTTAAGGGTGATGCTCCATCGAATTCGGCAAGTTTATCCATAACGTTTTTAAGAAAAGTTTTATGATTAATTTTTGATGCGATATGTTGTAAAACTACCAGCAAACATCTGACATAATTTTTTACCTTCGTTCATACAGCTTATGCTCTCTTAAGAGTTATCTATCTCACAATAACTTAATTTTTTTCTCACAAAAAGAGAAGGTGAGGGGGGGTAAAGAAAGAACCATATAAGTAGTGATGAATATTGTATGTATTTTGGCATGTTTAAAAAAAGAAACAGAAAATCAATATGGTAACCCGAAAAGTTTGAAGAATGTTTTGTTTATTTGAGCAGCTTATTTGTCATGACGTTTCATTAGATCAGCTACAATCAGCTATGACGATGGCGAGAAGGAAATAAACAAAGTCATAGGCAAGAATTATGCTGATGTCGATCCTTCATTTTTATTCTGACTCCAATAAGGAGTTAAAATTATAACTCCACAAAAAATCATCAGGGTTACCTTCCGTCTTTTATCAGCATACGCAAATGTTGAATCAGGTTTCCCTCAGTAATTAAATAATAATTACAACAGCTTAGGAAAAGAAAATTCACACTTCAGTTTACATCACAAAAAAAACCAAAAAAAAACCCGTGGGAGCTACAAAATACACTCGATTTGGATCACTTTACGTAAGTCCATATGGGGGGGGTGATGACTACGTGTTTTATTAATATGACCGACTTATGCTTATTATAGGGTGTGTTTTTGATTTACTTTAAGCTATCAAGGTTCAATTTGTATTTATAGATTTAATTAAACCCACTGATCAAATCTTAGTAATAATTTGGAAATATTCAATTAATAACTATTACTAATTCAGTGGATTTTTATGTGTGCTGAGGTAGGAAAAGTCCTTATACTAAAAGGCCAAGTCCTTGAATATTTTCATTGAATTCTGTTCAAGTCATCAGAAAATAAAATATACTTTTAATCCATTGAAAAAGTTGAAATGACTTTCGAGTCCAATTCGAACCTTGAGTCCTTCACTGTATGATCAAGTCGATTCTCAAGTACAATTCCCCACCTCTGCCTGAAACCATACCTACATCAAAAAATCAAATTGGTGGGACGGAAACGAGTCTTAACCAATTATTGAAAGGATTTGATGTATTCTCTTGAATCATTTTCGAGGTTTCAATAAAAGATGGCATGGAGTGTATTATTAATGAGCTTTCTACATATATCGACCGAGTTTTTAATCAATAAAATAATTATATATGTTTAGTACTATAATTCAAGCAATTCTTTGTAAAGCATAAGCAAAACATGCAATAGAAAGAGTTTTACATGAAATAAATTTGAAAAAACCTGTAGAAATGGCGTGATTTCTCCACACATATAAGTATATATATTTTTTAATGTCTCTGCATAAAAAATATTTATGTGTATGCTTGTAATAATAATAATCACAATATTATAATTAGTAATACTTTTCTTGTCAAGGATAGTTTTCTACATAGACAGCAGCCAAATGACCAAAATATCCCCGTTAAATACTTCTTTAAGTGTCAAGTATAATTGACACGTTATTAATATATGTAAACATTTTCTGCCAAATTAAAGCCCATGGTAATTTTTCATAAATTAAGTATAATTTCTTCTCTATGTTAATGGTTCCCAAAGTGGGGGTTGCAACCCCTGTGGGGATAGTAGGACACATATGAGGGGTCACCAAATGATTTTTTCAAAAGTAAAAATATAATTTAAACTGGCATCAAAATTTAAATTATGATGAATGAGACCTATTTTTTATAAGTCTCTTTTGGGTCATTTAAAAATGTATTTCCAGAAGATAGTACTTCACAAAAACATAACTGAATACGCCCCTTTAATCCCCTGCTAATCATCTGTCATTTGACACGGAAGATACCTTTATCGAACTTCCATGAGATCCAGCACTAAAAACAGATTTCATTCTAAAACTTTTGAGGAATTTTGGATTTCTGTGATGAATAAGTACACACTGCTGGCTAAACCAACTTTGGATTTACTTATACAATTTGGCTCAACTTATTTATTTGAGAAAATAATTTCCGTATTAACTTAGTTCAAAAGTAAATAGAAATCACGGCTTAACGTGAAGGATGTTCTTTGATTTGTACAAAATTAAGCTTATAATAGAGCTGTTTATCACAATGCATAGTGTACATCCGTCAAATTAAGCCCTTGATTCGTTTATAAACCTATTATTACATCCACAGCCTGTAATGTTATTTACTTGTGAGTCTCAATTTTGACTTTATTTACCACAAAAAAGAGAATATATAGAATATAAATTATTTTAAGTACTGATTTTATACTTACAATATATTCGATTATTTCTTCGTAGTATTTCTTTCTTCTATTTTTCAATATATGAAGAATTAAAATCATATATATTTGATATGTCCCTTAAGTAATCTATTTGTATAAAATGATCTCCTAATTGTATATTCATTTCTCAATGAGAGGTGTAAGGGTTGCAAATTGTCTAGCCACATATTTTAAAAGGTCGAACTCAAATAAGTTTGGGAACCACTGTTCCATGTTTAAGTCAAAAATGGCCACTGTTGAATTTAATATCTATTACATTCATTCTTTAATATATTTTTACCTCTTCCACAAAGCGGAACAGAGGTTATGTTTTTGCCTCTGACTGTTTGTTAGTTTGTTTGTTGGTTACCAGGATTACGGCAAAAGTTACAAATCTATTTTGATCAAACTTAGTACGAAGATTTATATAACCATTACTTTGGAACAAATTGAGAATCACAACTCAATTTGATTTAAGGCAGAGGTTTTTTTTTTCCTCACAGAGTGTCCATTCTTGTATGTATATATATTGTGTGCCACAAAGAGATTATTTCAGCTCTGTATCTCAATTTATTCAAAAAGGACATCTCATCTTGATTTTGGATTTTTTTGCTATAATAAACATCTTTATTAAACTTATATAATGACAAGCTCTGTGCCTCAATATACTTCAAAGGTAGGGTCAATTATGTATTTTAAACGTTTTATTCTATCTTGACCTTGATTTTTGACTTTAACCTTTCAAAATTTAATAGCCCCTTACTTTGACCAAATCAATTGGGATCCAAATCGATCAGTAATTTTCACTGTAGTCGTGGTGACCAACAAATAAACATACAAAGGCAAAAAAATAACCTCCGTTCAACTTTGTTAGTAGAGGTAATGAACAAGTAATATAATTCTGAGATATTTGACACGTCGTAACCGTTATTGTATCTCGCAAATTATCCTCTGAAAATAATTAGAGTCCTCTGAATTCTTAAATATATAGGACTATAGTCATTCATTCGGGTCTATTATCGTTTTGTAATTTTTACCCTTAAAATAATCCCCAAATTAAAAGTAGGATTAATAAAACTTCTTAAAACAATATTCAATGTATAATTGAAAAAAAAGATCAATTTAGAAATGATGCATCTCTTTTGATTTTTTGTTCCATTTTGTATTTTTTAAGTGATCCCATTTCGAAATATTAAAATCATCTACTCATCGTCAATGGATCGCTTTATTGTTTCGATCTTGGTATCCCATTCCCAAGGAAGGAGTCCACTCTACTCCCTTATGAGTTGTGGTAGTTTTCATCGGATTAATTCTCCTACATGTTCCTCTTGGAATTCGGAATTTGAACATCCCCTGAGATTGATGATCAAGTTAGAAGTATCTTTCTTCCTTTGATTGCCTCGATATTTCCTTTACGAGGCATGACGTCATCAAACTGGCATTAAAATCGGGGGAAAAACATGATGATAATGTTAACCTTTTGTTAGTACACCCCCATAAAAAATGGATCACTACAAAACGGAACATAAATCCTTAGTGATGCATATTTTCTAAATTAATCTTTTTTTAAATTATACATTAAATATTTTTCTATAATATATGCTCTGATATTCTTCCTCACTATATATCATTAATAAGTTATAAGGGTCTAAAGAAGAAATTTTTCATCATTTCTCAGCCTATAAATGGAAATAAATCGAGTTCAGAACAAGATACAGAATCAATAAAAACACTTTTTAATCCTTATTACTAGTCTCTAATTACTATAATCCACGACATTTCATAATTCAGATGATTGAGAGAAAAACTGAGATCTGTTTTGGATTCTTCATTCATAGATTAATTCGGTAAATTTCTTCAATTCATTTGTACAAAATTCTCCACCTAATTATTCCCCTGTGGGAAATACTTCACGGTTAAAAAAGAGCAAATTTGAGTGCAGTCAATCAAGAGAAATAACACTGACAAGAGGAAAAGAAGCAGAAAAATCAACAGCCGACAACAAAATAGACAGTAATCCTTTTTTTTTAGTGTCGTAACAACATGTAAAATCCCATTATATTATAGTGTTGTCTTCCTAAGTAATATTAACATTGATGAATGTCTTCATTTCTGTTCAATGAACTACTTAAAATATTGTGCAAAAGATAGTTCTCAAAAATTACATCATTACACATTTATGATTGAAAATGAGCCTTAACATTACCAATGTTTATAATGTTAAAAAATCAAATAACATTTGAAAAATTCACCTCAAAATTGAATTTCACCAACTTATGATAAGAAAAGTATATAATCTTTCAGCAAACATTCCTAAAAACACAATGAAAAAAATAGGAGATAATCTTTTTAATTAAGAACTATTTCATAACTAGAGCTTAACTGATTAGGGTTGATAAATAACCAGAGTTTTGAAAACCTGTTTTGACCGAGTATGAAGCTTAAAAACTTTTTTTCAATTAATCCAATTGTGAAAGTGAATTGATGAATCGACTCTTTGACCTAGTCACGGAAATCCCTGTGTCTGCGACCAGCGGCAGAAGGTATTTTCAAGTGGGGATGCAAATTATATATTGGTAACTTCATCATATAATTGCATCTGCAGACTCTTTTTTTTAAGGGGAGGACTGGGCTATTGATTTTCTTTTTTTTTTTTCGTTTTGACATAATTTTTTTTTTTTTATAAATGCCAAATAATTTTTTGTAGATTTAAAATTAAAATCAGAAGAGTCCCAATTTGAACGACTAACAAATTTAAAAAAAAGAAATAAAAATGGTTGTTTCTTCGTGAAAATTATCCCATAATTTTTTTAATTGTGATAATTATAAAAGTTCTTCAAAAGTGAGGCGGAAAAACTAATAGCCCTTATTGTTGCGGAGCCAATGGTTCTGGGTTAGTTAAATATCTCAATAATGAAATACATTATTCGAGTTCCCCCAATCAATCTTCAGAATACGGATTAGGAGAAAAGAAACAGACTCATCCAACCCTAACAAAGTATAAAATGTAGTGTTAGTGAGATATAACGTAGTCGAAGATGGGTTCTTAAACATTGTATTTACATAATATATAATAGATAAGAATATTTTCCCGACAACTATGGTTTTATGTGACATGAATCGTTGCTTTAGTTATTATGTTTTGAAAGTACCAACATACTTAGGGGAAAAAACAACGAATAATAACTGGGTAAAAAAAATGAAAATAATAAGAGCTATGACAGTTTATGTACTTTGATCGCACGCTTCATGTATGTGGAACAAGACGTTTTATGAAGCTCGTAAAATGTAATATTATTACAATTATTGCATAAGGAAAAGGAGCTGTCATCCAATCCATATCAACAGAATTAAAAAGTTAACAAAGTATTTCAGGTAAGTTAAGTTATGCATGTATCTCCTAAAAACTCATGAAATAACAGAGTTGACCAATAATATTTTTTTCATAAATACATAAGCAAATTGAAAAAGTTGGTCATTGATTAGCAAAGATTTTTTGTTTTTTAAACAACAAACATAGATTATATATATATCCTTCATCACTCAGTGAATAATTTCAATGTTGCCTGGAATTACTTTAATGTACAGGCTAGTTACTTATTTCAAACCACACTGATTTAATAACTAATAGTTTATTTTAATTTGGTAAATACGTTAGAAGCTGTCATCCATATTGGAATGACACTCTTGACAATAAGGTGAATCAAGGACGCGATAGGAAAGTGTTGTTTGTTTAGAACCAAAGTTTTGATTTGTGTTTTGTTTTTGTACATACATAGATTTTGGAGTGTGTTGGATTTTGTTTCTCTAAGAGGAGTCTTGAAACTCGGTTCGCGACCGATATTATCAACACAATTCGTTTTTAGGAATTTTTTAAAGAGCATTTCGGACCGATATTTCTGTCTATATCAAAATTGAAACTGTGGACCAAAATTCAAACTGTAGAAAAAAATGTATATCGTTCACTGAAATTCAAACATTTGAACAATTAAAACCGTTGAGCAAAATTTTCCCAATTTACTTGTTGACCGAATTTTAATACGAAACCAGTTCAGACCAAAGTTGCACCGAATGAGTTTTAGTCTGAGGTATATAAATATGTTTGGAGCGGCTTTTTCTAGTTTGCAATCTGAAGAGGTTTTTTTATATATATATTTTTAAAAACTGATATCCTTATTATAATTAGTATAAACTAATAAGAGGTTCATGAAAGACAGAGAGTAAAATTGAGCTATGGAGCGAGATTTGTGTTTATTTCTTTTCTCTCACGACTGGGTTTATTATCAGTGTGACCACTTTAATTTCGCCTTCTTTTTTTCTTTTTTTTAACATGCAAGTTGATAATATTACTTTAATTTATAATCATTATTGTTACATTCTTGAGAAAGGAACATCTCAGTATAAAGTAATAACTAGTTCTGTGTGCTCATGAAAGACATTTACTCCATCTAACTTAGGAATCTTTTGGTGAATTCCATATCCATAACATATATTTATTTCACTATGAATCACCTGGGTGTGAACGTACACACAATGAATTCAAGAGAGTAACTTCTCCTTAGCGCGTTGTCCATGAGCTACGGCGATTTAATTTTAGGTTTATTTTATTTTTACATGCTGCTATGACATATTATATGCATGATAATTTTTTCTTCTTTTTGACACAATTTTTTTATTTGTAATATTTTTGTGGACTGGGTGTTATTTCTGAGCTTAAAACGTTCCATTATCTTATATTTTAAAAACTTGAAACTTCTTGATTGTTTTTTATTGAATAATCATCTTAAATTCCATGTGCTCTACCTTTCTCCACCAAAAAGAACAAATTTATTATTCATAAAATATATAATTCTATTAAATCTGGAAAGACCATGCTCAAAACTACGTCTACTCAATGTACAATAAATCAGCAAGGACGTATAAAAAGTGGGAAGAACAAAAAATGATCATTTTTTCTCAATATTGGTGTACAATAAATTATTTTGCTCTAAAACCAATTGACAAATGAAGGAGTTATTTATTTTCAAAGAAAATCCTTAATAATAGGCGGTTTTTTACCATTAAATTGCATGTTATCAGAATTGAATTAATTTTAGCAGATAATAAATGTACTTTTATTTGTATTATTGTTTTTTTATTACCCAAAAGTTGGGTGAAATCTATAAAAGGAGTAAATATACACAAAAAAATATGAATTAAAAAATATCGAAAACCATATTGAATACGAAAAAACTACAGATTCGTGATCAGCGGTTCAATTATTATTGTAATTGAAAATTGGAGCAATTATAAAATGATTATATGTAGATAATGTTGAAAATATATAATTATGAAAATATACTACATATTTAGATAAACACCAGGTTGTGTAATTTTGGAACGACATAATTTCTATATGTGGATCTACCAAATCAGTCCTTAATTATTAATTTTAAATATGGAGATAACATGGATCTTATATATGTGATAAAATAATTTAAAAACTGTCAAAAGAAGATTTAAAAAACAAAACCAAAAAAAACGTTAGTTTATCTGTTCTTCACACTAAACCTCCATTTTTTTTTTAAAGAAAGGATTTTTTAAGATGAAATCTAATTCTCTATAGATTGTCTCCATCAAAATAAATAAAGAATATCACGACATTAGCTTAAATAGGTGGAAACGCCTCTTACAAGTCACAAGAAATATGACTGTAATTAATGTAAGTAAATATGTGGAAATTCCAAATTTTCGTAGATTATTTTAAATAAAAAATATTTCTTTTTAAGTAATGACTTTTGTTTGAAGACGTATAAATTATTGATAGACTCGAATTCCATTGATCTAGTTGCTGTTATTATATTAAAAAGATTTCAAGGCTTTTTTGACTTAGAAATTCTAGCTTCTTTTAATATAAAAATTTATAAAAACAGTGAGTAATAATGAACAGTAGTTGGCAGGTTTGGACACGTGAGAGCTAGTGAAGACTTTTAATATTGAATAAATATAAGGATAATCAACAGTGATGAAAATCCTGTGTATAAATGGCGTGCAAAAAAGAAAGAAACTGAGAATCCACATGGTAAGCCTGACCATTTGTGGAATGTTTTGGAGGAGATCAGCATCAATCAGCTGTGACAAGGGAGGGAAATAAATACAAAAGGACATTAATTCATGACATGTTCAATATTGTTGGGACCCAATTTGAGACTGATTTTTTATCCATATTATATTTTTAACTTTCCTTCCATCAGTGAGATGAAGTTGCACAGATTATATATTAGTAAATATTAGAGTATTACAATTACTCCAACTGACCTAGGAATTTTCCTTGAATTCAATATACATATAACATAAGGATAGACAAAACGTAGAAAACAGTTCCTGTTTTAGGATTAAAAAAGGAAATACGGTTTTTTCTATTATTCTTTTTTCTATTTTGTTTATTCTAGAATATATTGTTGTGTCTATTAATTAGTGATGGGACGATTTAAAAAAAAACTCAATACCTATTCAGATGCAATTCTTGTAATAATTCCCTGATGCCGATTCTTTAATATTTTAATTAATAGTTGAAAAATACCATTTTGCTATAAATTTCTAAGAATTACAATTGATAAAATAAATCCTTTATTTAATATAAATAATATTTAGATTAAATAAAGGAAGGCGATTCCTTTGCCCGGCGAGTTTTTCCTAGGGCAATTAATCCCATGGCAAAATTTCAAAAGGCAAACTTTTATGGATCCTTTTTCCAAACTTATTCTTCTGAAATAATAATATTTGTACAAACTGCATGTGTTTAAAACACTTTTGGTACCGTTTAATTTTAATTCTTCATAGTTTTCGAAGAAAAAAAATTCATAAATTATTTTATTACAATATATATACTTAAAAAGTAAGAAATAGCTGAATACCAGTAATACAAAAAAAATGGGAATTGCAAATTAAGCATTATTTTACCGATTCCTGATTCCGATTAATTTCTTCTTCCTTTAAGATCCTCTTACCTACCGATGGTAAGCTCTGGCCACATAAATCATTTGAGCAATTAATTTGAAGTTGTATTGGTCTACTCTCTTTTGCAAGTTAAATTCTCTCCAGGCCTGTAGGGCTGAGAGTTTAGCATTACAAAGTTAGATAAATAAGGTTGATTTCTCTTCCATTTTATTCCCAAAATATTTGCACTTTCAGCTACCTTACATCCTCCAATCATTATGGGAGGCCCAGCGCACCACCTACCAATAGGAAGAATTGAAGTCATTTCCGCATTGATTTTCATCCCCGAAAATACATAAAATTTATCAAAATAGGAGAGTAAAATCTCGATTCTTTTCATTACATGTCTGTCCGAATTTCCCTCTAACATCAGTGTAAGGTCATCTGCATAAAGATCTATCAAATACTTTTTACTTCATATGGAAACACAAAAACCTCCATATTCCCGCCTAAGCATGCAACTTAATTGTTCCATTGCAGCCACAAATAGTAACGGAAATACAGGACATCCTTGTCTACAGGACTATATGGTTACTCTGTAATCCATCAATCACTGGTATTTGCTTTGTTAAGGCAACTATGACTTAATCTACATTTTTTGTTCATATTATATTTATTATTTAGTCTTCCACTTCTATTAGCTGAGTAGTGGGAGCAACAAATATAGATTGACTGCTTTCTGAATTATTAATTAATTTTGGGAGGGATATATATGGTTTTCCATATCTTCATAGAAATTGCTTACAAATAAAACTACTTTATAGAACATTTTTGACATTGCAGAGAGGACATCCTCCTCAACTAAATATTTTAAGGAATTCAACATTATGAGTTTCTTGGTGATAGAAGAATAAGTCTTATGGCTCCTAACTTTTCCAATGGCCTCTATCTCTTTATTTCTTCTTGAGATTCGATGGGAACATCCAGTTTTTTCCAACCCTGGTGGACCTGTTTTTTATCCTGGAGAATACCATGATATGGTAATCTCACTCAAATTAAAATTTAAAGATTAATCAATTTTAAGAGTGAAACAGCTATTAAAAATAATATATTAACTTATCGATTCATAATACTTCGTCAATAAAAAAGTACTCAAGATATTGTGTTGCAGTTGTCGATTCCCTCGTCTCAATTATACGTCATGAGTCATGGCTACTTCATAATTTATTATTTTTGATAGATAAATAAAGTAACAAGTTTTACCATACTTATGACCCTTTTTCAAAAGGACAGGAATATATGTAATTTCTTGTTGAGTCCTTGTGGTATATACCTATATTTATATTGCCCATCTTATTATTTCTATGAAGAAATTTTGACTATAGTATACAAATATAACGCAATATAATAATACAGTATCGAATTAAATACTATGTAGGATTTTGATATTATTAATTATATATATATATATTATTCATTTTAATTATTGTCGAGAAATAATATGACAATGATATTCTAGGAGAATTTCAGAGATAATTAGCAGTTGTTTATCTACCAGATGATTTACACCCTTTTGTCTATTTCTATTTTGGAGAAAAGGTTGCGTTATACAATAAAGCTAACGACGTGTCAAGAGAGTATGCATATTAAGTTAAGTTATAAAAGAAGAAGAGATATGACGACTAATGTAGAGGACAAAAAAAAATCTTTTGGTTGTTTCATCATTTTTTTAAGCTCAAGTTCTTAATTATGCTCATTCACCCTACTATTAACAAATCAAATGAACTCTTTATAAATTTGAACATTTGAAATCCACATACAATTAAATATTTAAGTACTTCTAAAAGAAAAAGAAACACGTACAATATTATTGATGCATAAAAATTACATGAATATGATTATTAAAAAAACAATTTCAACCCTCCCATGTTTAAAATTTTGCGTTTTGTGATTTGCCAAAATTTTAAGAGTCAGTATGTTGTTGTGTTTCTTTTTTTTTTTTTTTTTAGAAAATTGAGGATTGGGAAAAATACATTGCAATCTTTTTTTTATGAATGATAAAAAGTTTAAAGATTAATTAAATAATACTAATGTGAAATTTTTTTGCCTCAAATGATCTAAAAGTTTCATAAAAAAATTAATAGAATAAAATATGTTTCATTATGTTTTTTAACTTTTCATTACGAGAAATTGGAAAAATTATGTAAATAACTAATTGTAAGTTATTTATTTAATAAATTAGTAACTAATTGATTATTCATATATTTTAGTTGTATTATGTGGCATTAGCCGCATGTATTTTGTCTCCATATTTTTTTCGAGTAAAACTTCATATTTATAATAAAACAATTGACAAAAGATACTTGATCTAAAATTAAAGGTCTTCTTTCTCTAGTCTATTATAAATATATTATATATTAAAACTTGGAATAATATCTATCTTTAGGATTTTGTGTATATTGTTAAGAACTTTCATGAATAGTTCAAGATGCGTTATAAGGTTTATTTGGAATATTTTGTTGCAATTCAGATACATATTAATCCCTGACTTTTGATAACAATATTATCTAACATTTTCTATATAAATAATTGTTAATGGAAAAAAAGTACCGGTTGTGAAACTATGGTAGGATGACCATATTTTTGTCCGGATGTAAACAATTAGTTTCATAATTTATTCGTCATTCGTTAATTATTTAAAAAAATACCATTATATATATTTTTATGACCATTAATCAGGAATAAAACAATATTATTTTAAAAATATACTAAAAGAGAAAAAAAGGATCGAGGCTCAAAAATTGTTGTAAATCTTAAGGAACATATTAGAATTTTAAATAATCTGAGTGGGCATATCCTCGTTGCCAATAACGCCCATGATTATAAAAATGAATTATTACATTTATTGTATTATGTATAATCTAGAATTCTGTGGTATAATACAAAATAATTAAGGAATGTCCTTGAAATTATGTTTTAATAAACGGAAAGTTATAATAGATTTCAATCACTCAACTTCTTTTCCTTTCAACTGTACCATTTTCAATTCAAAATGAAAATAGTCTTGTTCAAAAGGGGAATAATCAATTTCAAAATATAACCATCCATTTTGAAATGAAAATGTTCCAATACAACATGGTAAAATCCAATTTATAATGGGAATAGTCCATTTTAAAATGGAAATTGTCCATTTCAAAATGGAATAGTCAGACTCAATTTGAGAAAGATCAAATTTAAAATGAAAACAGTCAAATCCAGCATATATATAATATTGCTTCTTAAATGTATAATAATCCAATCCCACTTATTGGAAATTATGGTGAGTCTGTTGCACTTGAAAACAATCATCCTTCTTGTCATTCGAAAGTGGAAGACATTTTAATGGGAAAATTCGTTTCATGTAAAATAATAATACTGATTGGACCAGTGCTATGCTCAATTCAATTAAAAGTATGTGATTCATTGTGAAGAGTCACATAAAGAGAGATCTTGCCAAGAAGCTTACAGAAATTTTAAACTCCAACCCCAAAATATAATCCAGAGCTGCTGCTGAAAGAACGTAGTTAGTAACTACGTCATTTCAGCTGTTGCAATTGCGATATATGACAAATAAGGACTAGTCCTAGAGTAGAAAAATTTTATTAGGACCGGACTGATAGGAATGCAGTATATTTAGTCTTTTTAGACTTATTCAACACTAATTGGGTGCTATCTATTTTACCACATACCCAGACTGCAAGGTTAGACCATCATGTAATCGGGCATGATGTATCATACCGACTGCTGGCCAAGATAGGCAGATTGTGATATAACACACAACTACTTATAGTCTATGATATAGTGTGGTGGAAGTCAAGCATGAGTCGTACTCACGTTATGGTTTAACTTTGTATTTATATTACCTTTCCACAGACTGTAGGAAAGGCCTTTCCATCACTTCCAACTACTCCTATTCTCATGGCTGATTGAAGATTATTTGACATTCCTATACATCTAGCACTTAGGAGACACCGGCGATGTAGCTGGTGCTCCTGGAGATGCTCACTAAGGCCACAGTAAATATTTTAAATAAAAATGTATTTTTTCTTCCGTAGCTCAGATATTTTAAAATATGTTGACATACATATGAGAATAATTATAGCAAACTATTAAAGCTCTTGAGTCGACAATACATTTTCATATATTTATTGTAAATAATTGATAGAATAAAGAAGTTATTGTTATTTCAAAAAGTGTACGAGCGATATTAAAACATAGTGTACTACTCTGATAAAAAATAAACCGTTATTTTCTAATTCCGAATTCAATTCTCATTAGGTTTTTATATTAATTTTTAGTATGTTATCACACATGTCCAGAACATATGTTGACAATATCAGCCATTTGGCATTGTTAGCTTGTTTTGATAGATTATAAGGTTCGAAGTCCTTTGGCGTACTCTATAATTTTCCCCTATTGAAAAAAATGAAAAGAAAAGATTCATTGAAGTTAAAATTCTTTCAAACTTTTGAAAGATTGTTTATTCTTCTAAAATAGTTATCTTTTTTACAAAATCCAAACTTTTGCGAATAAATAATCTATTAAAAATTTGTAAAGAATTTCCTATCCATTAATTGATTGTTTGTTTCCATTTCTTTTTCAATATTATAAACAAAAGACGTCTAAACTTTTTATGCTACACAGACAAAGTAACTGTGCAAACGTTGTAAACATGTGAACCGACATCATAAAAACGAAATTTGAGAATTGAATGCGGAATTAGAAAATTAACGGTTTCTTTTTGATCAAAAATCCTATGTATTTTATAATTACTCACTGAGGACATTTCACTCATAACTTATTAGTAATGTTCCTTTAAAAAAGTAAAAAACTACATATTTAAAATATCAATCATCTAAAGAAGAATATTATTTATTGCATTATTGTCATCACATGTCTACTCTAAATCATTCTTCATTTAAAATTATTCATCTCATTCTTTTGTTGCAACTTGCACAACTTGCTTATACAAGTCACAATTTTTCAGAACTTACAATGTAAACCTCAGTATGGATATTTATTACCTGGTACTATGCCCATTAAACATACTGACTGACTTTGATTTAGTAATGCCCAAACTTCCTCTTCCTAATTCTATTATCCTACGTATGATAATAAAAAAATATGATTTTAGTGGATTTATTTCCTTTAACTTGAATGCTTGTTTTTATCTGTATACTTATTGTATGTAGGTAGGTATACATTCTACCCCTTGGTGAAGAACCATGTCTGTAGTTATATAAATGACTGAAAGATATATCATAATTTATACACTTCCTTCATAACAATATGTTCCATTTTGCTACTTTGTTAAAGTTTACTTTTAACAGCACAAAGTAATAGAGGAAAGACAGTTTTTTAATAATACTTCTCCCTCTTACTTACACCCCCTTTCCCCCATAACATGTTTCTTCACATGATCAAGAACAGTGATTCCCAACCTTTTCATTTATGTGGAACCCCTAGTCGTATCTTTCTACTAATTTTGGTCGGAGATTTTTTAATGATCTTTTTTCAAAGACAATTGATAATTTTTGATAACGTTTGCAAAGAATAATGTTGGATCGATCCTACTAAAGGACTCAAGGGAAAGAGTGGCCACTCAGTAAAAGAAGAAAATGTTGTTTTCTCTTCTTTGCTGATTGGGTAAAATTGTCAGCTGTCAAAAGGTCTATATTAGACCTTGAAGGCAATTTATGTACTACTTCGTGTGCTTAAAGTAATTGTTTATCATAATTAGCCAATATTTATTAATTGCGATATATTTTTCGTAATGGTATCGTGTAGTGCAGTTTATTGTAATAATAGATCAACTTCGACTTCAAAGTCTCCTGGCTTATCGCCTAAGAAAATAATTATTTTTCTAAAATATATTAATCGAAAGAAGTTGTGGATGAATACAATCAAACGTGCGAATTAAACTCCTGAGAAAGATTCAAGAGTTTGACAAGTAATATAATCAACTATTTTTTTACTATGTGAGGAATATAAAATTAAATGAATGGGTTGTTTATAAGATTGTCATTGGGCCCCATACTCTAATTATTCATAACTTAATATTATTTGAAGAATCAAAGTTTCTGCAGAAATCTCCAGACGGACGCTGGTGTTTGGTACATAATGCAATTCCTACTTTAGTTGAACATTCTAAGATAAAAAATAAACTAAAGCTCCCGTTTAACCGAAACAGAGACGTTCAGAAGAACTTCAAAGGAAGCAAATAATTCTAATGTTAGAACATTCGTATGCTAAAACTCATGGAGCATCAAATAAGGAAGATTATCCTCATCACGAAGTTCAAACCCCACTCTCATTAGATATTTTTATCCGAGAAGTCCCTGGGATTGAAGTTTTAAAATGCGTACCCTGTTCTAATTGTACCAATTTATTAGCGGCAAATAAATGACTATCAGCAAAAATAGAACAATTTCAAGCAAAACTTCACAGGAAAAAGGTTTCAATAATTTAAGCTAAAAAAATCGAAAAAGATATCGAAAAATGTAGTATCTGTAAATTTTGCTCTATTTGAACTTTATATTTACTTTAAAAATTAAATTTTAATTGAATTCTCTAATAAAGATAATATAACAAAATGTTAACAATTATTTTATAAAAAAATAACCATTTTAATTCATGAATAATTATCAGATGTTAACACACCTCCTACTTTAAACTTGAAGTATCTTGTCTCTTAAAAAGAAGCTCTGATAAGACTTCAACAACTGATTTGACAAAGTTAGTAACTACGTCAAATTAGCTCTTAGAGTTACTCTAAAAGACCGATAAGGACCATTCCTAGGACTGACAAATTGTATTGGGAGCGGACTGATATTTTTATTTTAAGACAGATTCAACCCTAGAAAAGACACATTTCTTGATGACATTGATAATCTTGCAAAGCCTTAGATTATGCACTGGTCCCCGGTTGACAATCATGAATCTAGAGAGTAATTCATTTAAAGAAAATTACAAGCTATTTCAAAGTGTTACGTCACGAGTACAAAAATTTAGACAATATGCATTTTTTTGGACATTAGTTCATGTTTCTACTTCTTTCCCCCTTATAAATGTTTTGAATATTGATTGGTTGAATTCGAATTTGCTTGTATTAAGAATTTATAACTATTCCAAAGATGGGAAATATTTGCTTACTACCAACTGAATTTGGGGATTTTTCTGTTTCTTTTGAGAGGAACAATTGCAAGTTAAAATAAAGGTAATGGTGTGATTTACATATATTTTCTACTCAAAATCTCCAAGGAACTCGTAAGCATATCATTTCTTAACATAGGGTCCCTAAACGAATTTATAAATAGGGTAGAGGCTGTCCGTTTTATGGGCATTGTCTTTAGGCCCAAGGGATAAATAAATGGATCTTTTTATATAAAAATGTGAATTAAATTAATCTTATAGACTTATTTATTTATGTTTGCTATGTGTATACTCCAAAACTATTACAAGAACCACTCTAGTATAATTTTGAATGGTATAATTTATTTTTGACAGCTTCCCATATTATACATATTTTTTAAACCTCAAGTATTATCCTTTCAAAATGTAGATGTTGACAGGACATGTTTGATGCATCACTGGTGATAGATGTGGAAGTTCAACTTTAAGACGCTGGGGGCTTAAAAAATACAAATAAAAAGGGAACTGGTAATTCCGTCTTTTGTCCGTGATGTTGCCGATAATTATGGCGACTTATAAAATAGTATGTACATAGATTATATAAATAGGAGCATTGACTTCAAAAATAAATTCCATTATCATCGTTATGTAACTATTAGTTTATAATATGTTTTATGGACATGATTATACCTTTGTAAATGTCAGTGAACAACGAGATATACGAGTATATTATCCCCTTCCGATGAAGTGATATTATTTTATTACTATTACGTAAATTTTAATGCATTTCATTTTATTTCCCGCATGAGCTTCAATCTTTTATATATGTAGGATTCGGCACGACGTAATTGTAAATCATGTTCTTGTAAACTGAATCTCTCAAGGAAAGAGGCCTACATTAAGTTACGGACGATTAATAAGAGCTAATTAAAGTTCAACCAATCAATGTTCATTATACTAATGAGGGATATGACTAAAGAGTAATAGAAAAATCGTCAGCATACAAAAAAATACTGTGTATCGGATGCGTCATTAGTCGTTCAACACTTTAGACTTAGTTCAAAAAATGAATCATATGATACCGAAAATTTATTTTTATTAATATAATTCATGGGAGCAAATCTTACATTTTATTTTTCGAAAACTTCTCCTTTAGCCTCGAAGCATGCCTCCACTTGATGGCGGAAGGCCTTGCAAGATTTCTCAATCTGACTCCTTTTTTTATATTACTCTAATTTGTCAGAAGAAGTTGCACTGATTAAGTGTACGTATTTGCATTATAGTATTACAATTACTCCAACTGACCAAAGAATGGTCCTTTATGTCCATATATGGACATAATCTAATTTTCCTTCTGTATGAGCAACCGAGTATCAAACCTACGCACATTGAGTTCAAGAGAATAATTTCTTTCGATCGTGTTGTTTATTGAGCTACGCCCCTCTTTCATTCATGTCCTTCCTTCTCAACATATTTTTTCAGGGTTGAAATATTGCTGTGTCTGTTTCTTCAGGTTTTCTATTCGATTTTCGTCCATATTTAGTAGTCGAGAGAGTTTTTAGAAGAGTGATTACAAGATAAGATTGGCCACATTTCCTTCCTTCAAAATCTGCTAGATCCCAACTTTTTGCAGATCAATTCATGGGTAGCTATTGTAGGCAATTTTTGGATCTTGTATTTTTGTTAGAAAATGAATTTATGATCAGCTTCATAATTATTTTTTTGACGCCCTAATATGCCTGACTTTTAATTTTTCACTGTTTATCTGTTTTAAATATAATCCTTGAACGATTAGATTCATACAAAATTATTTCATCAGGAGGTATTAATAATTTATTAATATATCGGAGGCAGCTTCTGCAGAGGGCGGGGGAGTCTAAGTTGCACCCCTAAAAAAACAAATTGCGCTGTATATAACTGAATCAGCCAGTCAAAGACAAATAAAAAATAACAAAAAAATGCGGACGGCCTTGTCTTTTTAACTAACTAACTAACAGACCTTCTTTTAGTGTTAACATAATTGTTCAAAATAAGCCCCACAAAAATATATAGATATTTAAGTTAAAAGTAATGTGAAGTCAGCAAATAATATGTGGTTTTTTATTAATTTAAAAAAAATACTTAATTGTCAAGAGACTTATAAACAAAGACTAAACAAACTGTGAAGGAATGCATGGGAGGCAGGCATTTAAGGTTGAATGTAGCAAGGGGATAGGAAATTATTATGTTATATGTAAGTTGAGCAAACATTGTGTACCTAAATATAAAAATACATATATCCAACTTTTTCTTTTGTTCAAGCCGATCACATTCAAAAACATTATAATGATGTTTACTTTTCATTTATTTGAAGCTACCTTACAATTAATACAAATTATGTATGTATGTAGCGTTAATGGGTG
Source organism: Lepeophtheirus salmonis (assembly GCF_016086655.4). NCBI lineage: Eukaryota > Metazoa > Arthropoda > Copepoda > Siphonostomatoida > Caligidae > Lepeophtheirus > Lepeophtheirus salmonis. Next base: position 16,892,216 of record NC_052138.2, on the reverse strand, counting down.
GATATTTTGCTTGACTACATTATGTAGATATAAGCCGCTACTAAACAATGCATGCTTTTTTTTTTTTTTTTTTTTTTTGAGTGAGGGAAACGCGAATCTCTACACCTTTTTTCTCCTACGAATATTGCATGCTATAAGATTATTAAGGCACAATTCTGGATTTCTTATAGAATTAGTTTACTTTAGGCAGACTTTGTGAAAGGATGGGATTTCTATCATGAGTTATAAAGCTGTTTAATCGACTCTGAAAGGTAGTATTGGATCGATCCTAGGACTTGATTGCCTAATCAGTCTTTTACTTTATTGGTTCAATCTTTTTTACCATTCAACGGTCCTAAGGTCCGATAACTCATAACTAGAATTGAATAATACCATATAAGAAAGAAGAAAATAATAAATGATAGCCAGAACGTATAATAATATGTTTTAGCAAGACAACTTCTACTTTAAACTTCAGCTATCTCGTCTCTTGTAAGATGTTATGTTGAAGAGCTGAAAGGACATAATGAAGGACTCAGGGGAGTCCTTTGATACTGAGTAACTACGCCATTTTAGCTCTTGTTGTTACCTTAAAAGACGATAAGGACTAGTCCTAGGACTAACAAATTTTATTAGGACTGAACTGATAAGACTATTTAGTTGTTGTTTTTTTTAAACTGATCCAACACTACTGAAAGGTGAACTTCCCTCTTTTTCTTTGTTTTCTTTCACTGAATCAAACAAATTTAACCACCCTCTTTCAGTCATTCATGAGTCTTCCCTAATTTATTCTTCTTCCAATCCTCATCGATTAAACACATGGCTTAAAAAGACTGGTAAAAAAAAAATATATATATAACATTTTAAATGTGATTCCATGGGGATATTTGTTATAATTTTAAGTTTAGCAAGTGTAGAATACACATTTAAGGTTTATTGAGTTAAAGTTTCTTAGGAGTTCACATATCAAAATACATACAAACAGTCCGTAACTACATAAAACAGTATGGACCTCAATATGGGCCTCAATGCATTCCCTACATTATTTTGATCCTTTCAACTTAATGTTTTATTCATGATGCAATGATCTAGAATTTGTTTTTATTCCTCTCAAATTTGCAAGGATCATGGACATACTGTCGGGATATGCATTGACCAACTTTGAAATAGAATCCTATTCTACCTCTGAAGAGACTGCGGAGGAGGAAGAAGATCCAGATGAAGAGGGATTGAGTAGTTTCTCAAAATCAGAGTCTCGTCAGAAAAAAGTGGCATTTGAAAAGGAAAAGTCCAAAGTGGATCTAAGGAACACAAAGACGTTTATAAGAGTAGAAAAAGATATCAAGGACATGCATCGAAGGCGGAAAAGTCGCCAAAATGATCCAAAGGAAGCGCCAGCCATCTATGTGGATAAGGATCGGGCTATTTCAGTTGCTGGAGGTAAGTGTTTCATTTTGCTCTTTATTTACATGTACTTATTTAATGGTACTAGGAAAACTGCTCTCGGGAAAATTGCCCATGAAAGATTGCCATAGAGGAAAATCGCCAGTTGGGAAAATTGCGGGGAGAATATTGCCCATATTTTGTTCAAACTTCATGATGAATAATAACACATTATAAATTCGCTTTATATTATTCATGACAAATATCTAAACATATTTGTTTGTTGCATCCCCAAGGGAGTACCTTCAAGTGTGAGTAATATTATTGCAATTTTTTAAAATTCAATCATCTTCTAAGAAAAGGATCGCAAGGATAGGTCTTAAAATATGATTGAATACCCTCCGCCCTCTGATTGGCCCTTGGGGTAGTTAAGAGGGGTTCCTTAGATGTATACAATGCCTTGGCGGTGGTTTTTAGGGTCCAGGGGTACCCTCAAGTACCCCGCACAAAAAAAAATTGTTTGGAACTATTTTTTGATATTAGAGGGGATTCCTTGAATGTATGTGATGCTTTGGTGGTGGTTTTTAACTATACCACATTACCCCCCGGGACCCCGGCCAACTTAAGGGCTGTGAATTAGTTAATTTTGTTAGAGGGGTTCCTTAGATGTATTGGCCAGTACCTCCGGGACACTGGCCAATCCCATGATGGAGAGTATTCCACGATATTTTAAGAGGTCTTAAGCTTTTTATTCCCCCCACCCTCCTCCTCCTCCTCCTATTTTCCATAATAATACACACACTTGAACATACTCCCTTAGGGGATAGAAAAAAAAATATGTTAAGATATTTATCATAAATAATATTATGCTAATTTATAATGTGTTATTATTCCTTAGGAAGTTTAAACAAAATACGGGCCTGTTTTCCGCGCACGAAATTTAATGTAATATACAGCATGTGGCAACACAACTTCCTTTTTTATAATGCATGACAACCAATCTGTAGAAGTATTCGTGGGGTGAACGTGCCTTCATTCTTGAGGCGAGATCCTAAAGTTTTCTTGAAATACAGTCAGTCGCTATCATTAGTGTTGTGTCAGTCCTTATTTATTTGGTCCAGTCCATTCTTAGGATCGGTCCTTAGGACTGTTAATCATTGGGAACAGTCCTTGGGACCGGTCCTTAACTGTTGGTCCTTGGAATTAGTCATAAAATTATGGTTGGTTTATTGTGCCAAATAAGATATGAAATGTGTATTAAGATTATTTTTGCACATATCTTGATAAAATATTTTTTTTATTATTATACGAACATAGTATATTTTTACTTTGTTATATAAATTATACTTTTTTATAACAGAATAATTAAAAAAAGGAGAAACACTCTCATTGACGTCAGGAGAGATCGATTTTACCTAATTTAAGGACCAACAAGTGGGACAGACTGGACTGGACTGCTGTCCTCGTTCCTAAATAAGGAACAAGACAACAATAGCTGTTACCATGCGTTGGTAAAGTGAGGAACGTGCGTTTACCGTCGAAAATATATATTGCTAAAAAATGGTTCGACAAAATGTTTTATAAAATTAAACTAAATGAAATTCAGCAGCGAAGTTTTTATTAGTGCAATTTATGACATGAGTTAATTGCTTCAATTTTTAATTCTACAAAAATTGATTTTTCAATTCATTTTGCTAATTTAAAATTAGCAAAATTCCTTAAACGTAAATAACTCCCCGTATAATGATGCTGAATAGCTAAAACTAATGGTATCGAATCTGGTTTTGTACAAAAACTTTAAATTGGTTAGATTTGTCCTAATCGAGTAATTGAAAATGGATTTATTTAAATAAAAAAAAAGAATTTTTAAGAAACTTTGCAGGATCACCAATAACTAATAATTATCTAATCATATGAAATAAGATAACTTGTAATTTAAGTTTTATGTATCTTTTTGCGTAAAATTATAATCCCACTAAAAACTTTTCCCAAAAAGTTTGTTTGAAGAGAAATAAAAAAACGAAAAAGTTACACGTTATTAAAATAGGTACTGAAGTCCGGTTTATTCAGTGTATGGGCAAGGGACTACTATCTCATATGATTATCTAATCTTTGTAAAACATAATTGGCTTTTTTCATTATGAAATGAAAGAATTTTTTTTTGATTTATTAAACTTGTTTGATTGTCTATTGGAAAAAAGAAGTTATACTGACGTACTCATTGTATTATCAACCTCAATTCCCTTAGTTACAACAAAAACCATTCGCCTGGCATTTAAATTATGCCAACTTGTCATAGTTTATATAACTTTGTATTTAAACAAATTGAAATACTTTGAAAAATATTCAAATAATATTAATCAGTGGTTCTCAAACTGTAGGTTGTGAACTGCCAATATGTTTTATGTGTATGGGGGATACGATCCCCATGACAATATTATAAATACAGTTTTAAAATGGATCACATCTTAATTAATGCTTAATTAAAGATGTCATGAAATAAATACCGTGTCCTAAAAAAAGTTCATCCTAATTTTTTTTCCATAAAACTCTGTCAAAAAGTTATCCAATTTTTATAATGGCGTCAATTTGAGGCTTTGAAAGTTTTTCACGTGGTATAGAATGTAGAAAGATTAGGAACCACTTAAGTTGAAGATTGTATGTATATAATAAAAAAATACCCTATTTTCTATCTCCATAATAAACAAATTCATGCTTTGTAGTCAACCACATAATATCAATTGTAAGGACTTTGAAATGCAAGAATGCAACATCATTTTCTGATTCATCAAATTTAAAAAAAAAATCGAAATAATTATTCCTCTTTTTCCAAGAATATCAGATGATTTTGTACTTATATCAATTTAAATAAGAACTTACAATTGTGTCCAAAAATATTGTGACCAGTATTGTCTCAGTCCCCATTTCTTTGGTGCGGTCTAATCTTAGGATACATCCTTACAACAGTCAGTCCTTGATTTTATATTCTCAAAAGATGGACTGCATCTTACGTCAAAGAAGAGATTTCAGATATACATTAATGAATATTGGATAATGTACAATATATCTTGTAAAAAATTGCATTTTTTATTACTTAAGTATGTTAAGTACTAGCAGTAGTAACAACATTAACCGAAGTTATTAGGCGTCTACAAACAGACACACTTTACATAAAAAAAATAGTAGATAGCTCCGCAAAAAATCCTCGGTGTTACTCCCCATTTTCAAGAGCACACTCAAACGTAATTACTTAATATTTAGATGATCTCCCATTAAGAAGGAAATAATAATAATTATAGCTCGGGGAAAGAAGTATGACGTGATGAGCCAGTGAGTACTTTAGTCTCTAGAGTGCAAACCTGAATGAGCTTTAGCTCAAAACCCTTGTTGCCAAGCCTCATTTAAGGTCACCTTCAAAATTCTTATACTTCTTTTTTTAATACGAGCTTTAGCTAGTCAGGCTCGATGCTGAAGATGAATCTTCAACTCATATTTTTCTTAAATCAAGTATCTCCGCCGTCCTAAGATACACTCAAAAATGACTTTATAGATTACATAAATATATACGTACATACAGACAAACTTACAAAGGATACGTTATACCTTTTTTAAGAGCTGACAAGTGGGACTGGACTGCAGGTTTCGATCCTAAATAAGGCCCAATACAATACTAATTTGCTCCATCTGATATTTTTTACCATAAAGTTCCAACTTGAGTTTAAAAAAAGGAAAAGAAGTTTGAGTCCATTGGAAGCAATTTTAACTATATTTTCTCAGTCTCTATGACTAATTTATTAAACAGCTTTAACTATAACATCCAAAATATGATTCATATAAGTGAGAGAGACCGGAGACTGTTGCAACACGGAACGGTTGCAACAATTTCCTTTTTTAGACCATAAACAAAAAACTACAACCATTAAATTTACAATATAATTTTAATCCCCTTTTCTTTGAGGCATGGAATAAAAGCAATTTTTTGGAAGACCATTATTATTTTCTAATAATGCAGTCAGTTTTACATTGTTTTTCCTATGACTGATATAATTTGAGTTGTTAATTACTTTGTTATCAGTTGATATCATTTTATCAAAATTCCAAGGTCATTCAGTGAGGAGAAATTTGAGATATTGTAATACTTGGTGCAAGGGGGTAAGTTATAAGCAGGGTTATTTTTTTGATACTCAAACTCCAACTCGACTTATGTAAATTATTCGACTCTGACTCCAACCATTTATATTCATTCACTCCATTTTTTTGAAATCATTGTCCAATCCAATCAAGCAATATGGATTTTAATTATAGAATATAGTCGATCATTATGTAAGCACACCGACTCTGACTTTTAGCAAAAATGTTTGACTCTAACGACTCCACAAACCTGTAACAACAAGTGTAGCAATTTTCCTCTTATTCATTATTATTTTATATAATTGCACTTTACATCAAACATGTTTTTTAAGGCTACAAGTAGGTAACTAAAGAGTTTTTGAGAGTGAATTTCTCCAATCATTTAGAGTGATCTTAAAAGTGTACTAACTCAACGTGAAGATGACAGTGATCTTATTCACATCTATCAAGTATTTGTTGACAGTTACTCACCCATGTTTCAGCCATTTTAGACGCGCAGTTGTCATGTAACAGTCGTTTGAGTGAGTTAATGTGAGTTTTTTTGTAAAAATGGATAAAATCGAGTATGGAGCTATCTTTAAATATTTGTTGTATAAAATGGTTGAAACTTGGATGAGTAACTGTCAACAGATGTTAGATGTAAATAGCTGTTTCAGTTATTTTGGACAAGAAATATTTAATGACAGCTCCATACTCGATTATGTCCATTTTCACAAAAACTCTCACAGAAAAAAAGGTGCTTGATATCTCCACAGTTTTTATTTGCATGTAAAAAAATTGATGCCTTTTTCAATTGAAGAATTTTAGACCTCTAACGACCTGCCTGAGTTTATTAGGATCTAAAAAGTAGCTTCATTAGATTTAGATTTATCACTCATTATTTCCTTCTTAAATCAATAAAATTTTGCCTTCAGTTTCTAAAAATATAAGTTAATAAAACTCAAGCCTGTTGTTGCTAATTATTAAACGTATTGATTTTTGTACTTGATCAAAAATAAATCGAAATTGTTTAGAGAAAAGTTAAAAATATACATAAACAGTATATACATTTATACTCGTATATAAATATGATCAAGTAGTTATTAACAAGTGCAAAAATGAAGAAAAAAAGGAGGTGTGCAAAAACGGGAACCAAGTTGTACCTACTTAATAGGCATACATAAATGTGCATTAAAAAAAAACACAAGTATCAATAAGCAAAATAAGTATAACTAATATTTTAAGCATGAACACTTCTCTATATATACCTATACATTTAATCGGATAAAGTTGTTAGAGAAAGCGCTTTATTTATACACAGAGTGCACACTCGTCAGTTTTGAAATACTTTTCTTATTGTAAATAGGGTGTATTACATAATTAGGCCTTTGAGCTACGGATTATTTCCCCTCCAACGTCCTTACAATAATGATAAAAGGTAATTAAGCAATCTTTTTTTTTTGGTAAATTATATTTTGAAATAAATAAAAAAAAACCAACCATGATCTTTTTATCAATAAGTGGTTCTCAACCTTTTTTGCTTCCCACGTCTCTTGATAATAAAATTTAAAAAAAAAATGCATTGCCTCATAAAAAATCAAATTTCCCTCTTGTAGGGTCTTGGAAACTATTACTGTGCGTAGGGAAAGATAGATTTTTTTTTTGTGTTGACTAATAGATTATAGATCTAAGAAAATTTGTATTCCTAAAAATCATTTTTGATATTTGCATATAGTTGTAAATTCTAAGCATTTTTAGGGAGCAAGTTTTCCTGTCGTTGTACATCTGACATTATTTTTTTAATTTATAATGATGTTATGATTACTCTTTCATTATTGAGGAGAGAACAATTAAGCATAAAATAATAACTCATGAATGACCCGAGAGTAACACTGAGAACTTGTTTGGGAGTTATAAGTCTCTGTAGGACTTAGACGTGGAACTCTATTTGACCTAGAATATAGACGGTATTATTCCTTTTTTTTTTCCAAAAGAGTCATTTTTTTCTTTTATTACATACAATAGTAAAATAATGCCAGAATATATTATGTTTAATATTTTTAAAGTATCAAAAAACAAATTTTAGCAGAAATTGGTCTTCCTCACATTTTTTTAAATTACTAAGCTAGTATTTTGACAAAAAAATATTATTTTTAATTTTCAAAATTTTATACATATAAAAAATATAACGATGATCGTTTAATATGTTTATTTCCAAAGAAAAAAATGTATAAATACAAATTATGCATAGTGCTTGTATAAACTATATATATGTGAAAAAGGACCTATTACTCAAATGGGAAAAAAATGACGTCGATAGAATCCCAAATATCTAGAGTTTTATGACTCAGAGTAGAATTGAGGATTGAGAAAGGAGTAATTTTTGTTTATGTCTTTACTTGACACGGAGTAGTACTTGTTTTTATCTCATGCATCTCACAACCGCTCGCCGCTAATTTAATTAATCGTCTTGGCAACCGTACAAAGAACCGTAAACGTAGGATCCGGTAGTTATTTTTTAGGGAGGCAACTTCAACTGTCAATATTTGAGATTGGAATAGTTAAAAAAAAACATTTATTGATGATCTCTTTCTTTAAAAATGACAAATAATTTTTAGAGAGTTTTTTTTTCTAATTTTCAATTCCGACTTTTTCAAAAAATGTGTTGGTCCTTGTTCTGAACAATTTATGGAGACACCTCGTCACTCATTTGCACCTCTTACCAAGGTTGTGCCCTTATTTTTCTAGCGGTTACGTTTCTTGAACCTTTAAAATACAATATGTATATGTGTCGTGTGAGAGGATAAAATTAGTCCCGAATTACTTGTCTATATTATTGGCTTCAACCCAACCCGAGTGCACTTTTTCGACCAGTTAATAACTGCATATCAACGGTATATATTCGTGCAGTTGTAATATTTTTATTTTGTAACACTTGTCTACAGTTTTACTTTTGTACATAGTTCAATTTCATATTGGCGTAATACATTATTATATATTGGCTATGGATGTTACCTTTTTTAATTATTTATTATATTTGTAGAAGTATTTATATTTTCTCAGAATATACTAAGGCAATTAATATATTCAATTTTGTGTAACAGTATAATATTGAATATACATATTATTCGCTAATATTTTGTATAGGGCGCCAAATGGATTCGGATTGGCCCTATTCGATTGTACAGCTGATCACAATAGGTTATAAATGAAATTTAAATACAAGAAGCAAGAGTAGGGAGAAGCATCAAACGTCATCCATTCGCCTTTTTTTGATTTTTCAACTGGCTTTGCCTGAGGCCTACTGAGTTACTGATCCTAACTAACTCGAAAATAAAGCTATAAAATCAACTAGAAGTATGTACTCACAGACTCGCAACTGCGAATTATAGTTTAAGACAAATTATTTGAATGTAATATTGCAATAATAAATCCTCCACGGCTTACTAGGCCCATTAATCATGCTGTGTATGCTACTGGGCCTTAATTTTTTTTAAATATATTAACATAATTTATCCCTATCTTCAACACCGAGGGCTTTAAAATAGCTTTGAACTTCAAAAAAAGGCCACAAGACTATGAGAGAAAAAATAAGGGCATATTTGGAATCAGGGGATCAAACTCTATTAAATTGAGTATATACTGTTTTTGTAGCATTTTTGTTGTTGGACAGTGTTATTAGTGGGAAACTTCACAAATATACGACAGTTTGATTTCAGAGTGTTTTGGAGCTTCAGTAAATTAATTACCTTGAATTGGAGTTCACGATGAAAATCTATGTGTGTGTACCTAAGTGTAAATTATATATAATACCTTTCCAAAAAATGTTACCAAAATGACGATTTACAGAGAAAAAAAAAATACTTGCAGAAGGCGTGCACGGAAGTGTACGGAGTGTTTTGGGGATTCCCATAGAAATACTGGATTTTATAATTTTATTTATAATCAAATTATTGTCAATTACATTTAATGTAGATAGCTTAATATTTCACCTAGGCTAAAAAAAATTACAATTCATTGCTTTGTTTAATTGCATCATTCGCTGAAAAATAAGTCATCTCAAGATAGCCTTTAAAATTACAAATGAGGTGTGATGAACAAAATATAAGTTATAACGGACTTTAAAACATTTATTTATCTGGTATCTTGGAAAGTTGACAGTTAATTTGTTACTGAGACGTACATTAATTTTAACCCGACATTAGCACCTTTAATCTTTATTACTGTATGTATAACATGAAAGAAATTTATGTTAAATTTTTAACCTCTCTTTTTTTTTTAATAATTCTCATTTATTGTCCGAAGACCATGGGAAGATATTCGTATACTTGAATTTCCTACACCAAAATTTGTGATTTTCGATAAAACAATACAACTTTCTTAAACATCAAGAGAATTGAATTATATTTTCAGGAATTCCCGAGTACAATACTTTGTAAAAGTCAATATTTTTTTAATACCTGCAATTGAATTGTATAATATGAAATTCGATTATATGAATATCTTCCCCATCCTCTCCAGTCAATTAATTATATATATTGAAAAAAGGAGATGTTAAAAATTAAGACAAAATACTTTCATATTGCGCAGTAATAAAGATTGAAGGTGCTAATTTCCGGTTCAAATTTATATACTCCGGATGGACGGATTGAATAATTTTTTTACAAAATACTAGATAAACAAATGCATTAACGTCCATTATACCTTTTATTTGATCCATTACAACAAATTTGTGATTTGAAGGCTATCTTGAGATGACTTATTAACAATTAAACGAAGCAACGGATTAAAAAAAAAAGTCTAAATAAACTATATTTTAGCCACCATCAAAGATAATAGTTATAATTATACCCATAATCAAGAAAAAAAAGATGTAGTAATCTTCGGAAAAAAAATCAAAAAGCTACCTCTTACGGACAATAAGAAAATAAACGGCGTTCATATTTTTTCCCCATCCGTCGTTCATTCGTTCAAAAAATGAACGGAAAGAGGGAACACTGTCGTTTTTACATTCAATGTCCAAGCTTGGCCTACACTGTAATATTTTTTCTGAAAAAATGCATTTGCAATATTTCAAAATTGGATCTAAATTTAATGACATAAATTTGATGGAACTCTAATTCTGGACCACTCTGTAATTGATTTATGGGCCTATTTTTTTAATTGGTCGAAACTCCTTGGTTTTTTAGTCATATGGAAACACATATAATATTCTTAGGTATACACATTTATTTAGGGCCATCTCTCATAACTTACGAACTTTTCTCCAGCATTAGTCCCTTCTAAAAATCCTTTAGATATTTACATATGTTTGGAAAATTACCAATCTATGCAAAAGGGAAGGAACTTTGAGCTATTTATATCAAAACAGTCTCTTAGTCTTAAACAGATGACTGAATTATAAATATTTTTAAGGAGCTGAGGATTTGAAGGGTGACATATTAAAGCATCGAGGAAATTTGATCAAATCCAATCGAAGTGTAGAATGTGAAGCAGCAGAGCTACAAATCATTCTGGATCAAGCACATCATGAAATTCGTCGAGGGGATCCTTGGGTTTGATTCTTTTATTATTTATTCATTTTGATCCAACATTCATGTATTTTTTTATCTCTCTTGATTTTGGTTCCATAGAAGGCCATGTCTTATTTGGAACGTGCTTTTCAAACACGAAATGATGATGTGGAGTGTTTGCATCTTAAAGGGCAGTGTCTTGTTGCTTTAAATCGTCATCAGTAAGTAAAAAACAAATAATAACCATGATTCCCATCCATGTATCCTTATAACCAGTTTCCTACTTCAGAGAGGCTTTGGACACCATGGACTTGGTCTTACTTAAAGAGAGAACAAATCATTCAAGAGCATTTGGGATCAAAGGTGATGCTCTTTATAATTTGGGACAGTTTGAACATGCTCTTCTTAACTATCATCGAGGAATGAGGCATGCCACAGCCAAGGTATGATTTATTTTGTAATTTAACTACCCAGGAAGTCCTAACACATTAGTAGGGATGTTAATAATGGCTAAAGTGCGCTATACGTAAATTTAAAAAAAAGAAGTATATTTTGGTAATAGAAAAATATGAATTCTCTTTTTAATTATCCCTCGCTATTTGGAAAATTCCATCATATCAGCAAGTAAGGATCACTATAGTTTATAGGGATCTCTATCAGGAGATACGAGGGTGGTCTAAAAAGTTTCTGACCTCAACGTGAAGATTGAGGGACTGATAAATAAAAACAGATCACATCAATTTAGCATCTGTTGAGAGTTATTCACCAAAGTTTCGGCAATTTTGGACGTGTAGTTGTTATGTAAGAGTTGTTCAAGTGATTTCATGTGAGTGTATTTATGGAAATGAACAAAATCGATTATCATTCTGTTGGGGCAGTTTAGGCGCAATAAATCCGTGTTTTGGTGCCGATTAATTACTTTAGATGAAACTTGGATACACCATTATGTGTCCGAAACAAATATACTGTCCAAATAATGGACCGCAAAGATTTTTTGTCAATGAAGAACTTCCTGAATAATTATTTTGGAGAGAAAAATGCCGAGTACTATTTGGATGGGTTATAGAGATGGGATCATTTAGAAAAATATAAAATTTAGAAAAAATGTCTTGTACCTTTGTTAGTTTGGAACCTTTTTGGACCGCCCTCGTATGTCCAGAGATTCAAATAGTCTAAAACGCTGCTCAGCTGCCATGACGTTTCATTAAACTAGCTGAGAGCAGCTTTGAGATGAAGGAAATGAACACAAGCCCCACTGTGTGTATAGCAATGATATAGGTATGAATTTTCCGATGTGGAGCCTCAGTTCTACTCCAAGTCCAACAAGGATTTACACGCTGCAACAAATCCTCAGAGTTGCACGCACTAGAGGTTATTTTATATTTATTTCCCTCCCTTTAAGAATACTGAAGACAGCTTTGGTAAATAAAAAAATATTTTTATGTAGTAATAACAAAATGAGCAAATTTCCTTTTTTTAACCACCGGATGTGCCGTCTCTCAAATTGACGATATTTAGTATGATATTCTCTCAAGGGTAGTTTTTATATTAGCAGAAATTTAGCCAATATTCACATTCCTGCATATTAGCACCATTGATGAATGGATTCCAACACCTATGTAGTAGATGATAAACTATTGCCTTAGAGTGTAAGACAAAAATGACTCAATAATCAATTTATCCCATTAATACAGGAGAAAATCAATCTAAATCAAAAAATGAATCGAGTCGAAGCAGCCGTATGGAATGCCCTAGGAGAACCTTCTAATCGCCATTTCTTAAATTTAGAAAAAATATCCCAGACTGACATGAATGAACTTTTAGACCTCAAGGTGAAACAAACCCGATTCGGTCCAAACAAACGCTCTCGTCTTCAAAATAAAACAGTGGATAAGCCTTACAAAGATAAAAAGTTCCTTTCAGAGCTTGCAAAGGACAAAGCGTATTTAGGAGGGATTCTTCAAAAGATTGGACCGGGATGTGGGTCCTCTTACAAGTCCTTTATTCAACATCAAGTATGTTCCTAATACATGTGCTGAAAAGTCCCGGGCATCACACAAAGATGTCAATATTTTTTTTACTCTCCTCATTTTCAGTGTGTACCAACCTTCAAAAGACAGCTGTCCAAATTTCATGACAATCCGTTCTTAAGTTTTTTGAGTGATTCTGCTAGGTTTGACGCTACTTTTGTTACTTGGTAAACAATGAATCAAAAGCAATTTCCCTCTATAAAGATAACAGAAAAAAATGAAACTAAAAAAAACTTATTTTCTTTGTTAAGAACGGTACTTTTCAGCCCATGTGTTACTTATAAAATCTGAAAAACATTTTGCAAGCTCATTTTTCTTTCATTACATAGGCCAACGATGGAATTCAATTTCTAAAGGATCGAAGGGATTTTTGGGAGCAGCAACGTCCTGACTACACAACTTACTAAAAAAAATTGATATGATGGATCCTTTTAATTAAAACAAATTGTATTATAGAATGTTTTTCTTATATGAATCCTTTTTTATATTATATGTATAATAAATAGAACAAGGGAGAAAATATATTGGAGAAAGGGAGAGGAATCTCTGTACGTATGGTTGTTTGCAGAGCTTGAGTCAAAAACCATTAGTTCAAGCTGTTCACTCACATTTCTCCGCTCTTTTTTTACAAGAAAAGAAAAGCTTCAAATAAAACTCTTTCTTTAATAAACCTCCAGAGATATATATATATGTGTATGTATTTATACAAATATAATATTTGTACGTAACATTGTTTTACAAGTTTTAAGTCTATATGTATAACAATTATATTTATGAGCATAAATTATTTTATAAATATGTAGCTTTCAAATTATACATATGTTAAATAAATGGATTCAACTCTATTCAATATATTAGTGTTCAAGCATTACAGAAACTAATATATCTGGAATTAACTGATGCTAACGCAACTGATGGCTGGCTACTATCACCTGGACAGACTGGAGGCTGCTTTGTATTCGTGCAAACGGGTAAGCTATTGTCATCACAAACACATCTATTGTTACGAACGGATTTAACAATCATTCCATTAGAAATAACAGTTCCATCCAGACAGCTCAACTCTCTTGGGTCTTTTGTGGATTCCCCATTGGGTCCACAGCCAGGGATTCCACCATTGGAGCAACCAAAATCTCTCACAGGCTCTTTTTTTCCTGATTTGCAAGTACACTCTTTAGGGAAGCAGGATCGAACAATAAAGAGTGGATTAAAAGGTGGCTTAACTTCTTTGTTGATCCGTGTACATTCACAACTCTGAATTCCACCCTCACTTTGACAAAGATTTAAATTTAATCCAACGCCGGAGTCAGTCAATCCACTTCTTTGAGCCCATGTGGATGATGCTGCTAGAAAGATGAGAGGAAGAATTATAGACTTCATTTTCAATGCAAAACAAAATACGAATTAAGCAATGTTTAAGGTTTTTACATTGGTTTTTATAGGTGTTGTGTATCTACGCACAGAGTAAATATAGCGCTCCAAAGTCAAAGACCGGTTGTAAATTCAAGTGCCTTCTTGTAGTTATTTGCAAATTCAATCTATAAAAAATTATATATGTACTCAACCATTTTATATATATATATATATTGGCGTATATAATTTCACAGTTTATCTACAAAATAGATATTGATGAAATAACATAATTTAATCATAACTTGTCGTGAAGTAATGAGTTAGTTGGTTGGTAACTATACAGCTGATTGAGAGCCAATCTATTTTATTATCCCTCTCATAATAGTTTAGTTTTTTTGTACAAGGTTTGGTGTTTGGGTCTTAAATTAAGTCATAAATTATAGACAATTATTTCATAAAATTACATAATTATAAATATTAGTTAAATAAAATTATTAGAAAGGGGAAATAATTGTGAGCTTATTAAAACCTTAATTTAGAATCTTATAATTATTTGTCAAAGATTTTATGATACATGAGTAACCAAGGCTTGGTTGTACTGGATGTGGTTTGAAAAATTATTTTTAATATTAAGCAATATAGGCCTGGGAATAAATAGTTCCAAAATAAAAAAAACAAAAAAAGTGATATAAAATATAAACAGATTATATAATACTATTATTCATGATTTTTTTGATTTTTTTTTTTTTGCAAAAAGGTAAGCAAGACCGCTTAGCAGTCATAATATCGCCACCTGTCGAAAAAATAACTTGGAAACAGGGGGAAATTCATTTAAATTGTCCCTCTACCATACCACGGGGTTTTCGTCAACTGGGATGTATTTTATCAACTTGTATGTCATTATCTTTTTTTTTGTATAAACAAATACATTTATTATTTCTTATAGATTAGGATGCTTATAATCCTAACTCACTATTTAAATCTATTGATTTAAAAAAAAAAAATAACCAAAATTTTATAATAGCCAAATATTTAATATGTGATTATATATATATATATTTGTACGTACCGCACCGACTGTAAAAAAAGAACCGTACAGTGATACAACCCCGTACCATACCATCCCTTGTACAATATTAATTACACAAGTCTACAAAAAAAAAAAATCTTTTAAGTACCAGATTCAATTTCAGTAGTAGATCTGTAATCTGTATAAAAATTTGGTTTTTGAAGAATATTGATTTGAAACTTTTGAGTATTTTTACCCTTCTTATAGGTTTCATAAAAATTTTGGCCATGAAAAGATCAATAATTTACATAATTTTATGCTGATACATTTGATACTACTATATTTTAGGGGTTTTGTTTGGAAAAGAATAACTCCTCGATTTTTTAGTTGTTTTTTTTACATCCAAGGAGTTCATTTGAAGCATACATAAATAAGATTTTATTTCTAAAAAATAATTGGATTCTAAAAGGTTTAGTTCTGCTGCAATATTGATTTGTTTTTAATTTTTTTTACAATTTAACACATGTTGATGAAATTTTTCATTTTCAAAAACATTTTTTTGTGAAAATGTACAAAATTGAAGATCAAACTGTCATTAAATAATTGTTGTCCAAAATGGCTGAAACAACCAGTCACATCTATTTAGCATCTCTTGATAGTTACTCGCCAAAGTTTCAGCCATTTTATACTCGATTTTGTCCATTTTCATAAAAACAATCACATTAATTCACTCAAACGACTGTTGCATAACAAGTACGCCTCCAAAATGGCTGAAACTTTTGGAAGTAACTGTCAACAGATGTTAGATACATGTGACTAGCTTTTATTTACGGGTGCTGCCATCTTCACTTGGAGGTCAGAAACTTTTCAGACAACCCCCATATATACCAATAGAATAATGAAACATCTAATTGGAGTTGGATATTTTGATGTCCATATGCATTATTTTATCTTTGGGAGGGGGAGGGGGGTACACGGGAGAATGTTTCTATAGTACTGGAACATCCCAATGAACATTTATTCCTCCGAGGATATCTAGGTACTTCCAGCTGGGAGCCCAATGTACAAGGTTTAAAAAAAATTTGAAATTTGAAGATGTAATTGCTACATGAAAATAATTCATTTTTAATTATTCTCGTATT
Source organism: Lepeophtheirus salmonis (assembly GCF_016086655.4). NCBI lineage: Eukaryota > Metazoa > Arthropoda > Copepoda > Siphonostomatoida > Caligidae > Lepeophtheirus > Lepeophtheirus salmonis. The sequence goes on along the minus strand of NC_052138.2, from coordinate 16,875,697 downwards.
CTTGAAGAGATAAAAATAAGTACAAAATAATCACTACTACGTAAAACACGAAGATTAACCCTCATGATTTGTTGTGTTATAAGTGTAACAACTCCTTTTTGGATTCGGAGTGTAATTGAGAATGAACATCGGAGTAATTGCTGGCCATATCATTTCTAGACACAGAGTGGGGTTTGGTTTATTTCTTTCCTCTCAAGCTGCAGCTAATTTAATGAAGCGTTATAACGCCTTAGCTACTCTCCTCTCCTACTAAACATTCTTCAAATTGTCACAACGTTAATTTTCTGGTTTTTTTTGGTTTTTTTCTTTACATACCGGCATTTTATATCATTTGAATCATCGCCAGTGTATACTTATCTCTCTTGCAGAATCAATCGAGATGATTCCTCTTTTTTCTTTAATACTAACAATCATTCTTGAAGTATATCATAATCAATCTTCCCCTTTAATTACTTCTCAAATCTAATCCACCCCCCAAAAAAGATCAGCAGTTAGCTTATGATGAATGGAGTCTTTCCGCCCCATTTTTATTTTTGATAGAATAAATTACTCCATTTTCACACTCTATTATCTTCGCACGTGCATCTATTTTCATACAACCAATTCATTTGCAGATCCCTCAATGTCGATTATCAACGGTTTATTAGTGTGGAGGGAGTCAAACTTATGTTGACACAACTTGCGGCCAATACTATGTTATACATATATGTACATATTTAGATCCATATTTATCCCAGGGTGTCGGCTGGAGGGGCATTCCCCAAAATTAAGGTAATATACTTTTTTTAGTAGAAAATTTAATTTTTGAAAAGAGCTATGAATTTTTATTTATGAAAATATATTTTAATATTTGGATTTTTTTTCAAAAAAAAATCAAAAAACCAACCCTACCAAAAAAATATATATATAATCCTGCGTACGCCCCTAGATCCATACATATTATTTAGGCACTATTGTTCCAATAAAGGGCCTCCTATTTCTTGTTATTGACAATTAGATCATGTTTAGTAGGGTATATTAATTAATTACGTTATAAAATCTTCATATCTGTTGAATCCGGACAAAGCAATGTATTTAGTATCCATGAATAATGAACAAATCCCGCAGGCCTCACTCGACAGTATGATTCAAGAATCAAATGCTGAGTTTACGATATAATATGTAGGTAATCATACATTTATCTTGCAAAAGTTATTATTAGTACGTAAAGGGAGCTACGGAGATGGGGAGCTGAAAAAGTTCCACCCGAAAGACCTAGAAACTTTTATTTAGTTATATATTTTTTCTAAATCCTTTTCATATGTTTTTTTTTAATTTAATACAAACTTTTGCATTTAATTTTGAAGTTTTTTTTTTTTTTTTTTTTTTTTTTGAGGATCTTTCTTCATCTTTAATAGTTGTTGTCTTTTTGGAAAGGAAAAAAAGAGGAACAAAGAGAGAGAGAGAGAGAGAAAAGGGAGAAAACGGGGGAGGATCGACATAGCAGAAGAGAAGAAAAAGAATAATATACATAAATATTATATGTAAAAGCAAAAGTGGGAACACGCTTTCCCGATTATATTATTTTATTATTTCTTACATATTATTTTATGAAACAATAATGCTAGAAGAAATGAGCTACGATGTGTAGCTCACTACTAGGACTAGGGAGAGAAAGAAAATCCGTCATGGTCATCTGTTCAACAGAGCAACATCATGATGAGGGGTAGAACAGCGATTATGAAATAAAAAGAGACGGAATATACAATGAGGGATTAATAGAATAACAACAAAAACAACACAGTTAAAAAGTCAATCCCCCCTTCACATTGCAGAGTAATGGAGATAAATTGAATTATGAGTGTTTGGTGGTGGTGGGTAGCGGTAGGTAGCTCAGTACTGTTGATCACATCATTAAAATCTGGTTCGTTTTTAAAATTGAAATAAAGCGGATCATTAATTAGGTTTGTTGTCAAAAGTTTATTTATTAACTATTAAAATACCAGGCTAAGTATTTTATCATCATGGATCCCCTCATAGAAAAAACCATTAATAGTAACAAACTTCCTGCGTTTGTGGACTGCCCTACTACCTACTTTGGTCAATATTTTATATCCATCAACCAAAAAAGGTTGATGAAGTGGGAACCGAAATATATTAGATTTGTTTTTTTTTGCTTTTTTTTATAATTTCAAAGAAGAATTTTGAAGCTCATGCTGTAACAAGGGCCCGTGTATTTGCAATTCTTAATTGTAAAGCCCTCATCACCAGTAGACTAACTACCTGTCAGCATATTCTGGAAGATATGTCTCTTTCGCAAATAAAATTCCGAAATCAGGATGTGAGTCATGGAATTGTGCAGGAGAAGAAATCCGGTACCTCGCATCGACGTCCCGTAATCATAGAAATATTTAAAAAAGGGTTTTAACAAATATTTATTGTGGTTGTAAATTTGCTTGTTTTTTGTCTACTTTTGTTTTTAATATTGATTTTTAGAATATTAGTTGAAATTCTACCCCAGAGCAATAAATGTAAACTATAATATGTATTTATGTAATTGTTACGCAATCTCTCTGGTATATTTATATATACAATATACATGTTCTGTATAATATACGAGTATAAACCAGATAAAGAATTAAAAAAAAAAAATACCAGATTATTTATTGGACGTTTATTGAATCACCTGTGTCCATTGGACACATACCTACTCATCGAAACCGTTTTATGCCTTCAATGCAAATGGGTTTTATTACAAGGAACCTTCCCTATAAAAGCATAATCCATAATAAAGTCGATTATATATACGAGTATGTGGATTAACTTATTTATATTCAGAAAAACCAAAAAATTGGGTTATAATTGAATATTCTTTGTTAAGTAGCTAATCAATTAATTGTTGGAGCAGCAAAATCGAAATTAGCTTTTGGAGCTGATTTGAACGACAAAGGTTTAAATTAATTAATCCGTATTCTTTGTAAATATTGGAACATTTAGAGCTCTACGTATTCAATTATAATATGTTTTAGTTCGGTAATAAATAAATAAGCTTTAAATGGGTTCATTTTATCAATTGGTATTATTTTTTTTCACTAGCAAAGGGTATAGATGTGAAATCCATTTATTAAATTTCCAAATCAAAATTTGCCAACAAAAATTTGCACAATTTTTTTGAAAAAGATATCTAATAGAATATTTTTAGAGGAACACAAAACTATCAAGGTTTTTTTCGTACTTGTAAAAGCAAAAAAGTTAGGGAGAATAATGCCATCGAAAAAATAACCTTCGATAACTATGTACTTCATTTGTGCAAGTATTGCAAAATTTATAAAATAAATATATTTTTGATAATAATAAGGTTTTAAATTTTTTTAATCCAAAAGGCAATGTTTTGTGGAATTTCTTCTTAAAAATTGAAAATTAGCTTTTTATGAAAAAAAAAAAAAAAAAAAAAAATATTCGGAAAATGACAGATTTAACTTAAAATCAATTTTTGTGTGTTCAAATTTATATTCAAACAAATTTCTAGACACATTTCTACAAACTTTATTTCATTTACAAATCCAATATTCCATTGGAAATCCATTTTTTTGCACACGAAAAAAACAAAAAACGAAAGTGGAATTTTCACCGATTTCTTATTTTGTCCATAACTTTGTTGATTTGGAATAAAGGTAGGAAACGTCATTTTACTTTTAGTTGTTTTTTGTGAGGCCAGTTACTTTTTTATTTATAATTCAACACCCTATCTAGTCTTCTTGACCTCCAAAAAACAATTGTTGTGCTTTGGTTATAGAATAAGCTCTCCTTAACTTTACCAGGTCCAAAAGTGCCATGCATGAAAAGTTTCAGCCTCATAGCCCAACAGTGCAGACACCCATAAAAAAGGTACACATTGAATTTTATATTTATAAGATTATTTATTATCAATATGTAGAATATGACAAAATGAAGTATAAACTTATGTTTTTTGAGAGAGTAACAATTGGACCAACCAACGTGAGCCTTTTTACATTCCATTGAATAATAAAAAAATGCGCCAATATTTGGAATTATGGGATCAAACTCGGTTTTTTTTAAACCGTCTTACTATACTTAAAACTGATACTACTATAATGTAAAAATATTTTATTACTTTTGAAAATACAATAAGTGTATATAAACTTATTTAGTCAGAAGCAAACAAAGAAAAACAAATCCATAAATCTAGTATCTCATGAAAATAATTTTTTTTATATAATCTCTATTTTTTTATAAAAAAAAGATATCAAAACTTGGCAAAAATAATGACACAAAATAATATGTAATGAATATAATTCCTGAACTTCACCACAAACTCCCTGTTGAATAATAAAAAATATCGGTTTCCCCTTACAAAATCTAAAAGACATCATTTACATTCATTAAGCATTGGCGCTTAAAGATGAGGATTTCGCTTTCATGTGCTGATATATCGTAAGAAAATTGAAACTGCCAGAGTCTTGGGATAACACGATAGGGAATTCTTTGTGTAGAGTTGTCGAAGCAAAAAAATTTAAGTCTCAGTTACAAATTTCCACAGACTGAAATGTTTACTACGATCCCTGTAAAGTTTGTGGAAAGCTTATTAATACTACTTTACAGCGTTTGTCGTATTTTGATGTATTTTTTAATTGAATTTTTTTCACTAAATGTAGGGGGAAACATTAATACCTTAAAGGCAACAATTTTGTTTGGCTTGCCTACAATGCAAAGACGAAAAAGTACAGAAAATCGGGCAATACATAACGCTTTTTTGAGCGTCATAGCTCTTATTGACAATAAATATGTATGTAGAGAACCAATTCTTACAGAAAACTTAAAGAGCAATAGTTTTTTCCTCTGCAGCAAGATATTGTGCTTTCGCATTGAAATACCAAGGATAACTTGGTTATTTTTCGTTAAAGTTACAATAATTTCTTGCTAATACTAAGACTATGATTACTCAAAAATTTACCATTGAAATTTTTTACCTCATATCTTATCTGAACTCTCAACTTATGATATTTTAAACGGCATATGTCAATCCTCTCGAACAATTATGTAACTCAAATGCGAAAATGAACCAGAGCAGACCTAAATGTTGTTAAGTTATGAATAGGATCAGCAGTCAATGCAATTTTGCGACGAAAGCAATGTACAGTGTCGTAACTCTTAAGGTAAGTTACCACACGTATTAGACATGTACAAAACACGATGTGTGGAGAAATATGTTTTTGAACTGTTGGAAATAAAATTCTAAGAAATATACATTTGTAAACTACGACGTTACAATATAAAAACTTGTTGTCAACTGTCTATTTTTTTACTTCTTTTACAAACAAAATTGCCTGAATTTGAAATAACTTTTACTAGAGTATGAGTAATTCACTTTTCGGTTGTGGGTGTGTCTAAGACAGTCTCATAAGGTGTTTGATTACTACAGAGGGAAGACCCAAAACTTGCAGTAAGATGACTAAACCACGAAAAACGTGTTTTTTATGAAATCAAGTCAAGACAACTCAAAACCAATTTGTGATATGTTTAAACACTATATTTTTCTAATAATATTATTTTAATGGGGGTGTGAAGTGTAAACAACGTGATTCAAAATAATTCAAGAGATGTCGCGTTATAATTGGGCTCTAGAAAACTGAATACATATGTCATAAAAATAATATATTCATGAAGAAAGTGTAAATACTATTTTGTTAATCATTGCTATAGAGTAGATTTGAAATAAATTTTATTATTATATATTCAAATTGTTAATAGATGTTACCTTTTATAAGTTGTTCCTATGTATAAATAAAGAATCCAACGTTTCAGTACCACATAGAAAAAATATTTGCATAGTTCCAAAAGCATGAACAATCATATTGATATTCTTATTAATAATAGGATTTTTAAGCGTAAGAATTCAAATATTGATTTTGAATATCTTGTCTATTAAACAGATGTTACGAAAAATGGAACCTCTAAAAATACATTTTTAGTTAAGAAACATAGCTTGAATAACTTTATGATACAGAAAATAGATATATAATTAATATCTTTAACAATAAAATGCACTGAATCATTGCTTATTTCGATACAAATGACAATTTGAAGTAAAAATTACTCGTTTTTTTGAGAATAATTGAACCTTTTAATACTTAGATTTAACTAAAATTTGTTACATGGTTTGTCAATAATCCCGTATGAAGTATTATGTATCACTCTTATTTTTAATTACTTTTACTAAGTTGTCGTAGCGAATCTTTTGAATCATTAATGCACCTTTTACCTATAATTCTTATTTGTATTGATCTTTATTATTCTATGAGTACGTACATATTTTACATTATAGTCCCTTAGAAATATATTTCAATAGTGTATGCTTGTACCCTCAATGAAGTAGTCATTATGGAAAAAATTTCTTCGGTCGTTTCTCTACAATTTTAGGAACACTACATCAAGTAATCTTATATTCATTTTAATTTCTTTTCAAAAACACCGCCATAAATGAGCAACTCTACTATTCAACCTCCAGGAGAAGTATATTGTAATTACTTAAATAAGTATTACTATTTATAAATAAAACAGAAATTATCCATAATTTGATATATTATGGATAAAAAAAATTTCTAGTGGGACAATAAATGAACTCAAGCGAGAACTCGTAAAATAAGGTGCTAGGACTCATCGAGAAAATTACTTCTGATTGAGCGTCTCCAATCATATGATAGAAATGATGATTTTTGAGGCTCAGTAGTTCAGATTCCTGATCTGATTCCGATGGCAAATTGGGAAAATTGAAGACAATTGTTTAATCTGACAAACCGTGTATTGCCCCCCAGTGACGAAGGCCCACATTGTCTAGGAACGACCAAGAATCGAATATACCCAACTTTAATTCAACGAAATAATTTCTCCCGAGCGCATTTCCAAGAGCTACGTCGTTTCATAGGAATTTTGTATGGAATATGTCCTCCTTCTCAAGCAATAGCAACCTCGACACGCTCCCGAACAGATCGGCCATGAATGGCGTATTCATGGCGTATCATAGCGAAGCGAATCCGAATTTGGATTAAAGATGTGACAGACATTCTTCTTCAAGACACTCCAAACTGCAAAGTTTGGAGTCAGGGCTGGATGAGGGATATACAGAGGCAGGCTAGAAGTCAGCCATATTGTTACTGCAGAAGTTTTGGTTCTTCTTGGCAGTAAACACCTTTGACAGGATTCCCATCCTAAGTAGAATTCTTAATGTTGTAGTCAGTCCGATCAGTTTGAACCTTCTCAGCACTAACACCGGTGCAGAGGAGATTGCACACGTTTTACCTTTTTTGTAGTTCCTCCCACATTTGTACACTTACAGACATGGTATAAGAACAAAACTTGTATATTTTTGTTTCACCTGTCGTTTGGTTGCATAATGAAACCTCATAAGTAAAAATAACAGGAATAAAATTGTAGTTAAAAACTACTGTCAGTTTTGGGTTCTAACTCTGTAGAGTAGTGAAAATTTTCACATTTTCACTTCTTTAGGGATTGCCTATTTATCATTGGCATATTGTAGGTATATAATTAGATTAGTATCGGTATCTTAACTCTGGATCTTGAATATAAAAAGAGTCGATATTAGGAACGCAATGTTGATTTTATTAGGTAACTTATAAGAAATCAACTTACAGGTGGATGTTAAATGTTATTGGCAAACTGTTTTTGTTCTGTTTTCTAATGACCATGAAGTTTAAATTAGATTATACATACATATTCTTATAGGAGATTGAAACTGAATGATGTGGAAGCATTGAGCATATGTACTCGTATGTACGTACATATTCATACAAATTCAGGATGGTTCATTTGAATAATCATCCTCTTTTCATACTTTTTACAGACAATGAAAGAAATATGAAAGTTATTTTTTTCATCCTATGTATGTATATGTGTATTTTTGTTTTGTTTTGACTTATCAAAAGAGAGATGAGAGAGGATTAATTTTTGCATCTTTTTAGTGTGTATGTAGAAGGATACAGACAGAAGATATGTACACATAAATACCCATCCCTTACACCCCATCGCATCCTTCAATCTGGAAATTAAAATAAGATTAAGGATCCGATTCATCCACTCCCCAATTGCAGTTTTGATACTTTATTGGGATTTAATCATAATCATATGTAGTAGATATGAAACAAAGGTTTCGTGATTAATTTATTTGTCTTCTTTTTTATTTCAACCCTTGATTCCGTTTGACAAAAAAAAGTAAATAATTAATTAAATTATATTCTAATAACGTACATTTTCCCTTTCTATATTCTTTTTAATCCTTTAACAAAATGGTTACAGATTATCTTCTTCTTTTTTTTTTGTCTCCATTATTTAATGGTGTTTGACAACCCCTCTCTCCCTATCCCTTCTTCTTATGACAAAACATTGAATTTTAAATTTGACAGAATCTTATCACTGAGATTCTCCACACTCCCTTCTCTGGAATTTGAAAAACATTTTTTTTATGTATTCAGGACTTCTACTATTGCTGCTTAAATAAAATTAGTTTCTGTTAAAATATTTTTTAAATAATAAAAATATTACAAAATGTCTTAAAAAAGTGTTTGCTTTTTTAGGGTACAAAAGGCTGAAAATAAGAATTGAGAACAGCTTACTGAAACCATTGCACTCAAGTACACGCCTATAGGTTTTTATGAATGTTTTTCACACTATTTCTACAGAGTGGGGACTCAAAACTTGTATTAGTATCACTAAATTAAAAAAACGTAATTTGTATGGAATCAAGAAAAGACAACTCTAAACCAATTTGTGATATGTTTAAATAATACATTTATGTTATGTATGGTATTGTTTGAATCGATTTAAAGTTTACATTTCGAGAAAAAAAAAAATATTTAATGACAGCTACATACTCGATTTTGCCCATTTTTAGAAAATACGCACATCAACTCACTCAAACGCTTGTTTGTACATCTTTACGTACAAAATTGCTCAAATTTTAGCGAGTAACTGTCAACAGATACTAAATATGTAGATGTGACTAGCTTTTTATTTACGAGTGTTGTCATCTTCATGTTGAGGTCGGAAACTTTTCAGACCATCCTCGAAAGTGTGTCAACTAGCCCCCTCTCCCTATATGTGTCAGTCTATTTGTAAATTATAGTCTTATGTTAGTGGTTCCATGTAGTAGGAATATTTCCCGAGGAAGGAGATTACTATTACAAATGTATAATTTTTCATAAATAAGGGTTGAATTTGAATCAGTTTTAAATCTTATATCTTATTACAATTGTGTCATTTGAAGCCTTAAACCATGAATTATTCACAAACTCATTTCTTCAAAACCTTCCTTGTGACTAAAGGCAGGTTACTACTATTGCAACATCAAACCAATTAATTTTAATGAACACCTTTGAATCTATTTTAGCTTTTTTTTTTTAAATATATTATTCAGTACTCTCTCAGATTACAACTGTGTTAACTCCGTCTTGTTTCATTCCTTTTTGTCCGTCTTCGTCACATTTAGTCTGGTTTTTTTTTAACCAAGAAAATAAAATATTTTAGTCAGATGAAACAATAGAAAAAATTATTTTGCTTTCGTGATCGTCATACAAAAAACATAGGAGGATTTTTTCATTAGGGACGCTTCAATTATGCCATATATATTTTCTTCCTTTGACATTTTGAAACTTCATTAGTATACATTTCATCATGGAGTGATATACACTTGATCAGCGATTGCAAATTAGTTCAATTGTCGCAACTTTATTGATGGCTTTGTTGATAAGGAAATTATGAATTATTAGTCAGATAGCAATCCACAAGAGCTTCACAAGACATGATTGCATCCCGAAAAAATTACTGTTTGGTGTAGACTACATGCTGGAGGGTTCATTGGGCCATATTTTTTTCGTATAATGATGATAATTGCCCCGTTAAATAAATGGAAATCGCTATTGCACCATGATAACTTCTTTTTTTTTTGTCCCACTTGGAAAACATGTGGTTTCAACAAGACTTGTGACACAGCAAACGATCTAATCGATGTTTTGTAAAGCAACTTTGATGAGCGTGATATCTCGAGAAATGGACCATTTGATTGACCACCTCCATAGTGCGATTTAACACCTTTTCACGGTAAGTCATTGGTCTACACCAATAAGCCGGCGACCTTAGAAGAGCTCAGAGAAAATATAAAATTTAAATTGTAGCAATATTGTTCCATTTAATGGAAAAAGTAGTAGAAAATTTAGTTGACCAACTAGACTTCTATAAGTGCTTGTGGTCGTCACGCTAAAGAAATCGATTTTTTTAAATAAACCAATATGTTTATGACTTGCTCAGAAGAAAAATAAATTTAGCAAAATTCTTAACCGTTTGTGTTTTATCAATAAAAAAAGTTGAAGCGCGCTTAATGAAAAACCCCTTTATTTTGTCTAGTTATTGCTGATGATATTAACAGTAGATTACAAATATCATAAGTTTCAGAGAAGTGTTCATTAAACAACAACAAAATTATAAAACTCTTACTATAAAGTAAATTACCTATTAATGTAAAAAAAAAAAAAAAGACTGGTTTTCGTATCTATATCCTAGTCTAATACTGGGGTTATTTGACCCCCCATAATTTGTATAAGTTATCTCGAAAATGTTAAAAATTGCATCATTTATACACCAAAAAAGCCATTTTTTAAACAACATTTGCTCAAAGATGTTCTCATGATGCCAATGATTAATATTAACTTAATGCCAGTGTTTCTATTTTTACATTTAAGCTTTGGGCTCGAAAATTTATCTGTAGGGATCATCTAAATCCAGTTCTAGGTGTTGACGGATGAGGTGAGACTGATTGACCTAAAACATAGAAATTTCCTATCAATGAATCAATACATTACTCATTATCTTAATTACATCAATGCACTTCTTTGTAGACCAAATTCCCACTCATAAAATATATCGCATTAAGAGGTATTATTGTAAATAAAACTTTCATATTTTTAATCTTTTTTATAATTTATTAAAAAGAATCAGTTAATTTGGTATGTTCCCAAAAATTAAAAAAATATAGGTTTTTTTTTACTCCAGAAGTAAACTTTCTGGAACTTTTTATTCTTTTTTTTTAAACATAACTGAGAAAAAAGAGTTTAATATGAGTATTAACTCATATTGATAATTAATAGAAGTTATTAATAAGCCTTTAAAATTGATTTTATTTTCGTTAAAATGAGACAAAAAGATGTGTTACTAGAACATAAAGCTGACCAGTGGTAAATAAGTTAAAAAAGAAGAAAAATTGACTTTTACTTTGATGAAATAATTATGCACCATCTTTAATCTAAAATATTCAATGCAAACGACGTAAATGTTCATGTCCACTTTAAAGGCTTTACAACACTATTGAATTGAATTTTCATTGCAATTAATTTTTACAATTATTGATTCGATGCTGTTATAATTAAAACTTATCACGGTATTTATTATATTTTGTGAAATCAATTATATATTATACAAAATGAGCTACATTTATGAATTGATTTTAAAGAATAGAAATATTACAACTTAGAACTTCGTAGCGTAAATATCGTTTATTTATCTTTTCCGAACAAACACAAAACACAAAAACCGAAAAAAATAATAAATATATTTGAGCATGATTCATTCTCCAATATTATGTAATTATGATTCCTATCAGACAAATTTTAGATGATAAAATGTTCAATTATTGGCCACGAACGGCAATTCTTAAGTAATCATTAATTAATGATTGATTCATTGTGTTATAAGGATGCTTCAACAGTTGACTACAACCACTATTATAACAAAAATTAGGACAACCATCAAGTAATTAAATAAATAAATTAGAAAGACATGTTTAAAGATAAGAAGGAGGCACTAAATCAATCAATGAATCGCATGTGTTAGAGCTCCTGTGTTCTTGGTCAAGTTTTAATTGACATTCCTCAATTTCAAAGTTGTCTTTGAATCTAAAAATGATCAAGATGGGTTTTTCATTGGAATAATCTTGGTAATAATTACATAGTATTGTAGTATTAATCATCATCAAATATATTTATTATTATTTTTGGCAAAGTATTCGTTCGGTAAAGTGGTCCTTCGGTAATTTGTCAGTTCGGCAAACTGGCTTACAGCAATAAAGTTTTTCGGCAAAGTGATCAAACATCATACTTTTTGCTTTAACTATGAGAATAAGCCATAAAACTTGCATATCTGCTTTTTGGTTCCTAAGAAAGTTCAATTTTTATAAGTATATTCCCTTGGTCAGTTTTATATTGAGTACCACATATTTAAAAATATTTATTCAGACTTATCAAAAGGCGGAGTTAAAAAAAAAATAAGGATCCTCAAACTCTCTACGGCGATGCTTTCTAAAATGTATGTTGATACATCCAATAGGAAGTGAAGTTTTTAGGGAAAGGGAGAAACATTGGGAAGGGAGATTTTATTATATCACACTCCGCCAAAGAAAAAAAAAATACAAATAAACCATCCGAAAATATGGCTCATCTTTTAAAACGGAAATCATTTGATCGCTCGGTCTTAACAACTCATCATTATGTCCTCTGCAAACAGTTCAAACGATCGAAGCGTTCAAAGCTCCACCGTTTGCTCTTCCACAACCCCTTCCATTCTCGAATCCTCAAATAACAACAACAACAACAATTACCCAGCACAACATAATGGCAGCGGGAATAACTCTAATGGGCATCCACTATGGGATATAGCATCCCAAGGATCCTCAGAGCTTCCCTATGAACTAGCAGCCTCCTCTGCAGGTATGAATCCTCTATTTAAAAATGTACCAAAAAAAACAACAAATATATATTTATAGCTTGGGGCGTGCATGGAAGTCTGTTGGCAGCGGAGCATCAACGACTCTGGGATCAGCATCAAGCTGCTGCGGCAGCATCTCATCACCACCATCATTATCAGGAGTCCTTCCTCTCGGGTCTTGGGAGTTCTTCTCACTCTGATTTTTGGACTGCTTCCAGTACTTCCATGGGAGCATCTTCCAGTCCGAGTACCACAACGCCCTCTCCAACATCCAAAATGGGAAGGTAAGGCGTACAAATTGTGCAATAGTTGTAATTGGATATAAAACTTGTGTAAAAATAGGGATGAGTGAAAAAAAAAATTAGATAAATAATTTATTAACCCTACAAAATATATTAAAAATATTTGGTGCTAGGTAAATTCGTGGTAAATTTTTTCCATGTCTTTTCATTCCTGGAGATTTCCTTCCCAGTAAATTAATTTCCTGACATTTAATTCCCATATTGAAAAGGTACATTTCCTGATGTCATACGGTTAAAAGGGAGTATGCTTGTTGATTGATGTAAAAGACCAAGAGTAGTAATCAGGGGCGTTAACGGGGGTGCGCTGGAGACCTGTAGCCCCCCCAGAAAAAAATAAGGAAATTTTCCTCTTAACTAGAAAATTGAACATTTCATCATTTTTTTTTTTTTCAAATATTAAATTTTTCGAATTTATATTCCAAAAAATTTGATTCTCTGTGATTAGCATTTGATTTTTGAAATTTTACTCCAAAAATTTTGACATTTGAATTTCCTAATCTAATAAAACGTCATCACAGTTAAACTGTGCCTCAAACGGTATTGGTTACCATATTGATTTTAGACTTCTTTTTTTAGTATTCTCTAAATATACCGCGACAAACTCTATTATGCAAATGTCTCCCATGCATAGGAGACATTGTAAATCATCTTCCTCGAGGCCTCAGTTTGCTCTTAGAAGGCCTTCTGGGATAATCCCGCACGGAGGAGCTCGGCTATCTCAATCCTCTTCTTGTACTGTGTGCTCACGGTGGCGACTAGTCCAATGTTTTCTTAGCAATTGACAGCTAGTTATGTGTTCTACAACCTTTCTCATAGTAAAATTGTAAAAAACAATGACTCTTAACCTCTCAAAATTTGCATAATAGATGAGTAAATAATAACGGTTGGCCTGGTAAGAAAGTACTGCAATTTTATTACTAACACTCCTTGGTTACTCACATTTATTTGATGGGCTAAGTGTGATGACTTGAGATTTTTATAGCTTCATGTTTTCAAAAAAAAATCGTAGGTACATCATGGAATGACGATGTATTTATTAAAAGGGAAAATATAATTCAAAACCCACGAATTTATTTATTTAATTTCCTTGTTAAAAATCCACACATCACCTTAAGAAATAAAATATTAAACAGGTATTTTCTTTCATATTGAGTCCTATTATCTTATCTGAATATTTTTTATTCAAGTATCAAATTTTTAACTAGATTTGAAAAACAAAACAAAAATATTTAACATCACCAAAGAATCATCAAGAAAAAACTTATTTTTACTTAATTTTACCTCACATACAAAATCATACGTGTATTTAAAATTATTAGTAAATTTCATATAATATAAATCCCATTTTGGGTGTTACATGTCATCATTCGTAAAAAAGATTAAAAACAAGGTATAGTTCCGAATTCAATAAATGTAAGAAAATTGTTGAAAATCATACTTCTTAAAAATACGTATATAAACAATTAATTACCTCCACAATGAAGCCATGTTTTTGTCTCTGTTTGTTTGTTACTCACCAGGATTACGGCATAAGTTATAGATCGGTTTTGATCAAACTGGGTGCAAATTCATTTTTGGAGGGGGAGGGGAAGGGCCAATCATACACAAATATGTAGAATAGGGTGGGTTTTTTCATCTGTATTTCAAATTTTGATCATGGCTAGTTCGCAAAAGTTGTCATCTGGTAAGAAAGTAACCCATGCAAAATTTCATTTTTCTTCGATGTCATCTTTAGTTTGCACATCTTGATCAAACTATTTTAAAATACATTTATATAACTTATAAAAAGTATTAATAAGTTTTTACTTTGGTAAAGTAAACCTATGGAGCAAAAAGGAAAGGATATCGTAAGGAAATTTTGATGATGTGCGATGAGTGCACATCTACTTTTTCATTTTAATAAACTAAAGATCGAAATATTGATCAACATTTCCTTATGTAATTTACTCTTTTTATTCCATCGCTGGTGACTTTAGAGGATAAATTTATTAATATTTTAGAAATTACTGATGAATAGGGCGCAAGTATTTTTTACTTATATAAGACTGTAAACAGTGCGAAAGAGAACACCGCCATCTTGCGGTAAAATAAACCAACTCCTTGAATGAGTATGTGTATGTGTATAAATTATTCTAAGCATATACCATTTTTTGAAACAACAAACTACGGACTACCAATATTCCTTGCAGATAATATACATATTTTTGGGTTTGATCATGCTCTATTGGTTCTTTTTCATAGAGTTAAAAGTCGACGTCGTCGTAGTTGACCAAATCCTTCAAATTGTATTAGTAATAAATAAATGTGTTAACAACATAGAAGGCGTTTCAAATATATTTATGATCCATCCTCACTGTATTTCATATTTGATAATATTTTTATAGTAGTATAGAAAGATCTCATTCAAGATTTGGGGGGATTGATGTATAAATAAATATATTTTTAATTTTTTTGGTCAACTAACTTTCTGCTTCAAAAAATTTCACTTGTTTATACTCAACGAAAGCTCTTTATGTATTTTATAGCACTTAAATTTTCAAAATAGCCAATAATTGACTGAATGAAAAATAACTCAGATGATAGGAATATAAAAGGAGTGATTGGTTGAAAAGAAGAGCCTACTTCATTATTTTCTTTACAAGAATAACCCCTTTGGTGCCCTCTATCCATTCAAAGCCTGAACGAAACTAAAATTTTAAAAACTCAGAGAATGTTGAATTTCTGAGGGCAAAATTTAAAATTAATCCGGGTTCTCATTTTCTTTTTAGATATACCTTGCATTGAGTTTGAATTTTTTATACTTCATCTTATTTTGAGTCATACTTATTGTTTAAAATTCTATTGGGTTTTTCCCATTAGCGCTTTGCCTCTGCAAACAAGTCTTACAGGACGTTAAACACTCCCTATGGTGATCCCTAGTACAAACCATATCTGAGAGAATGTCATTAAAACTTGATTACTCTAAGGTACGACATATCTGCAGAAAGACTGCGTATGGATATACGTAAATAGACATGCTGCGTTAAATTTTGACGTGCCTCCGTTAAAGTAGGCCAGAGTAAATGAGAAAAAAAGTTTTGCAACTGTCTCTGGTCCTCCTACATCATCTTAGAAAGTGACATAAGTCTTAGTGTATTCTTTTAGCACTCTCTGATGTGATTTGTAATAATAATGTCTTAGTATAAAACCGTTTCATTTCCCCTCATAATTAATTATCAAATTGAATTATTATTTTAGATCTGTTAATTTAGTGTAAATTTCAAGTGAATTAATGAGACAATATTATTTAAAAAGTGTGCACTAGTATTATATATTCAAAGATCAGGGCCATTTTTAGCGTGAGCAGGGAACTTTTCTTTAATTCCTTTTTAGAAAATAAAATTGAGAGACCCTTCTTTTTCAAATGACGTTTTTTTTTCTTCTAATAAATTTTTTGACAGATCTTTTTTAATTTATTTTTTCCAATATATATCTTATCACAGTGTTTTCTATAAAAGAAGCCAAACCTTCTTATAGTCTTTTTTAAATATTTCCATATTTCAGCTGGGATGTTTTATAAAATATTTGTTTATATTTTTAAAGAATACTGTTTTTATGGTTTTTATATCCAACAAGGAGCCTCCAGTAAAAAGAGACTGAGGCATATACTCCGAGGCCCCCCTAAATCGGCCCTGTATACATAATATCTACATATTTAACGTCTATAAACATTTCTGTTTTATTTATTTATATAGATCAAAATCCGCCAAAAAGCGCAGACGAATTGCATCTATAGCGCAACGTAGAGCAGCCAACATTCGAGAAAGACGTCGAATGTATAATTTGAACGAGGCATTTGATCGACTACGTACCAAAGTACCAACCTTTGCCTATGAAAAACGTCTGAGTAGAATTGAGACACTTCGACTTGCAATCACATACATTTCATTCATGGATGAAATCCTCTCAGGGGATGGAAGAGTCAACAACAATAATAATATCAATAAAGGCCCTTCGCGAAATGGTCTTTCCAATATTAGTAATACAGTATCTCAACTTGGACTTCGATCCTCATCAAGTGCACAGTACATGTATCCCACCTTACATCACAATGTGTGCCACTGAGTCCTTACAATAGCCAATAGGATCAAGTTTGATGACGTTACAACAAAGGGAGGGTTGTTGAGTAAGGAGGGATTCAACCAAGGCAAATTATACTAAATAATGTGAAGCTCCAGTGACATCATTAATAACTGTGATATTATATTCATTTTCCTCCTTCTTTTTTCTCTTTTCTTATCAAATAATACTTACATATCATTCGTAGAGTAGAGCCTCAGATAGGGAACAAAATGGGTTCGCAGACTTTGTTCATAGACCAAATCATTAGTAAATTAAATCTTTCCCAAATGTAGCCCACTGGTTTCCTTATTATACTGATAAAACAACTATTGTGCGATCAATAAATGAGATAAAGAGTACTTTCATAAGTATTCCATTAATTGAGGTTTTACTGTACATACGTTCAAAATTACCAATCCAAATCGTTAGTATATTATGTCTACAGAAATATTGTATACAGTTGTATTAAAATTAATTATTCTTATCCAGTTATTTAAATGATGAATTATAATGATAATATAAATAGTAACTGATGATATAAGTCTTTGTAAATAATCTTTAATTGAAGGGTTTTGTAGAATCATACTTTTTCACATTGATCATGACGTTTTTAAGTGTTTTCCTTTGCCAATTATATTTATTAGATTAATTGGTTAGAAACTGAAACTGATATACATACTTCCAAGTAATTGAAAAACCCTTGATAGTAGGTTTAGCTGAAGAATTTTTTGGTATGAGTTTGAAAGGGCAGATTTTAGAAGGGGGGCATTGGGCTCAAGCTACCAACTCCATAATTAATTGGTTAAAAAAATAGAGACGAAATAAAAAAAGAGGTGGTAAATTGGAAAATGCAATAGGGTGAAGAAATTATTATCTTGCATTCAAAGTTCCTAGGTCCGATATTTGTTGTTCCTTGAGAAGGAAATATACTTATTGTTACATATGGGATTTGTGTAAGAGCGCAAGGAGAAGAGGGGGGGGGGAGACATATGTTGT
Organism: Lepeophtheirus salmonis; assembly: GCF_016086655.4. NCBI lineage: Eukaryota > Metazoa > Arthropoda > Copepoda > Siphonostomatoida > Caligidae > Lepeophtheirus > Lepeophtheirus salmonis. The sequence continues at coordinate 16,857,530 of NC_052138.2, read as the reverse complement.
TACTGAATTATCATTTCCCTATTATATTATTTTGGGGAGAGAAAAATAATTACTGGTATAAAGAAGAGAACCTTTTACATTTAAAATAGCATTAGTACAAGGAAAATATTATAATTACATTTAAATTCATTTGATTATGCTTTTTTTTTAAATAATTTAAGCCAAAGATAGGCGAGAACGCTTACTTCAGAGGGAAAAGTGAACACCACGACGGCCGATTAAATAACGAAAAAAGAAAAAAAAGAGCATTCGCATCAACCGTTTTTCCTTTTCTAATCGCTATACTTAGTTATTTATTTACTCGGATGCCTTCTTTACTAATTGGACATATATAGACTTCAAAAACAATTCTTAGGTCAGATGATATCATTATAATACTCAAGGTGAACAGATATACAAGGTTAGACCATCATATAATCGGGCTTGCTATAGTGTTCAATTTGATGTATCATACCCACTGCTGGGCGAGACAAAATTTTTTTGACAAAACGCGCAACCACTCATACACTATGACGTCACTATTTAATGAATCTTACCAACTGCTGGGTAAGAAAAATAGATTTGACAACAAACACCACCACTCATCTACTATGGCGTCCATATTAAAAGCCTGGTGGAAGTCAAACATCAGTCTTATACACATTATGGTATAACCTTGTATTTCTATTAACTTTTGTAATACTATAATGTTTACTTATACTAAATCATTGTAACTCCATCTGACTAATTAAAGGAATGTTTAAAAAAATTACATTCAAAAAATACCCCCACAGAAAACATTTTTTTAAATAAGCCTTTTCTAAAAAAATCGAAATTAAATACAGCAATAAAAAATGGCCCCGTACATTTATCTTTCCCCTGGGCCCCACTCACTGTAAAATCGGCCCTGAAAATCGTAAGAGAGAGTGAGGAACATATAGTATTATTTATAATACTCAATTTTTTTCAAAGATAACAGTTTTTATAGTTCAATACATTTATCAATAATACATAATAGTGGAAGAGATCGGAAGATCAAAACTTTTCATTTCGACCTTTAATAATAAAAAAATAGTCGATTTAAAAAGTATAGAGCTCAGATTAAAAGTTAAAAGCCTAATTTCAATACTATTAAATTGTTAAAATTTTCCTGGTCTTGCAAAGAGAGTGGGTGGATAATATTCAAATACAAGTTTTTATTGGATGGCAATTTTAACTATTATTGAAAATTGTATATTATTGAATTTTAAGTACATCAAGGATATCCCGTCATAATTTGTGGAGGCCATTGTGTTATTTTTTGTTCCATCAATCGTAAAATGTAGGTCCAAAACATAAATTAAAAGTGGTTCGGCACATTGACAACGCAGACAAAAATTTAGCGTATCTGTCAAATTTGAATAAAGCGTTTTTACTTTATATTTATTGAATAACCTTTAATGTTCCTATCTTGTATTTTACTGCGTCCATCAGACTTTGAACTGGAATATATTTCCTTAAAAAAATATGGCAGCAATAATTGCCTGCAAAAAAAAATCGTTTTTTGATCCAAAAAGTTGTAATTTGAGGATAATGAATCTAACAATTTTTCAAAGTTGCATATCAGTTTTCCAAAGTATTGGTCTCGAATAAGGTAGTCTCAACCAAAGGGAGAGTGACAAGGAGCTTATGACTCTGTGAAGCTGGAACCAAAGGGCCCAATGCCCCTCCCTCTCACTTTTACAGAATTTTTATAGTTATCATCATAAAAACATTTCCTCTAGTACAAAAAAACTTAAAATATCTTCCTTTTTGAGAAAAAATATCAATTTTCCTTTATTTTAAACTTTTTTGTCTCTACTAAAAATATATTCAAAAAATTGGGAATATATAAAAAATAAACTTTTTCTGGTCAATGTTGTCTAAAAAATCCCAACAAGGATAAAAAATTGTTAAGGAGGTGGGTGGGGGGGAGTATTAATCAAATTTTCCTTAAATTTATTTTATTGTATCACAAAACCTTTCATACAAAAAGAAATAGGCAAAGGGGCCTAAAAGTAGTTGGTAGTTAGCCAATTTGGCCGGTTTTCCCCGCCCATTGAATTATTATTCAATAATTATTGAGAATTGTTCACAGCTAAACAAGAGCTCATTCTAATTCAACCAATCTATGTTCAGACCACAGATAAGGGGAAAAAAAAGAAAAAAACATTGATAACTGACAACAAAATACTCTGTATATCTTTGTGTTATTGAGGGAACACCGTGTATAATATACTTTGAAGGGACGTCTAATCGAAAGAAGATCTGTAATTGCTTTTTTTGTAATGCAATAATTGACGGGCACATTAAATATTATTAAAAAAATACAAAGAAAAAAAAGTAATTTAATCAAGTTGGACGGATACGCTAATTTTTTACCTACGTTACCATGGTTTTATACCACTTTTATTTTATGTTTATAACCTACAGTTTACAGGTGATTGAACAAAAAATATTAATTTGAAACAAGAATATTATCCAGGTCCTCGACTTTTAAAAAACGCTATTAGCAACAGTAGTAAAAATTTCTTTTTAATACCATTAGGAAAAAAAAATGTTATTCATGAAAAATCCAGCGTGTTAAAAATATATATTAGCATTTTTGTTTATGCAAGATTTTAAACGATATGATTTTTCCCTTTTTTTTTTTTTTTTTTTTTTTGAAGTGTTCAACAATAATATTGAAAGATCTATTGAGTATATAATAACTGAATATGTATTGAATTTTACATGGCTTATCAAACCCCATGTTACATTGTTTTCCATTCTATTCAAAAATAAAGGGAAAACCGTGAGTAAAAATAATTTAGAAACACTGAAATGTTATGGTGAAAAACTACATATTGATTGCTTTTCTTAAAATGCTAATAAATCTATTTTAATAATTACCACGCCAAATTTTTCAGGTATAATAGCTCAGCATCGGGTTTTCCCCGAGAGAGACTGTTGCTATAGGAATTTTAAAAAATGGGGAAAGTCCAGTGTTTCACAAAGAAACCACGTTTTTTTTTCTCGTTCAATTGTTTGTTTTTTGTTTATTCGCTTTATGGAGTGGAGTGTCCATAACTTTTTCAAGACATTGCCTAGCATGAACATTTAAAATACAATTTTTTTTTGATCCATTGTTTGGAAATATCAAAAATAGCGTCATACCATGCATAATATCTCAACTGTCTTTTGAAGGTTGGTACCATCTAAAAATGAGGGGAATAAAAAAAAAATAGTGCCATCTATGTGTAAAGTCAGGGACTTTCAGTTCATGTGTTTTGTAGTAGCTAGAATAATTTTTGATTAATATAAGTCAACATTTATTTGACTGTATTGAATAACCAAAGAGTAAACCTCTTTGTAAATTCGGAACTTGTTTTGAGGTAAATGTCAATACATCCGAGAACATTTGAAATGTTCATAACTCTTGCTGCGGATCAAATTAAACCCTGAAATTTTAAACTTTGACTATTATCGCAGCTTAATTATAATTTCATCCAAATTTGTGACATTGGGTGTCTAAGGATATTATTTCAAAAAATGAAATTACCATAGAGATAAAATGCATATTAATGATGTGAAGAAGTAGTTGACGCCATCAAAAAAGAAGAAATATTTAGTTGACCAAAACATTTGAATTAAAATATAGAGGGCGCTTCGAATTTCTTTATTTTTTAAATATTTTTGTAATATAATAATTTATAAGACTATAATTCAATATGAAAATGAATAATTATTTATTCTTAAATTGAATTAGATTCGTTAGTATTCTACGAACTTTGGTCCATTGAATCATCTCATTTTTCCAAATAACATTTTGAAATATATTTTATTAGTGTGAATATATGGTTTGATTCAGGAAATGAATCAAAGACATGATCATTATAGATTGAAAGACCCTCTTTTTTCTTAAAAAGAATATTTTTAACAACAGTTATATTAATACTATCAAATTATTGGACTTTATAGAGAGTAATACTACAACTATGTTTTCGATTGTTTAGATCTGCGGTCGTTCTCGTCTGCTCTCGCGATGTTAAAGAATTTCCCTTCCTATTGCAATAAATGATATATACAATATGTATTTTATCTGTATATGAAAATTATCCTTACTTAAATGTAACATTCAATTGTTATCAACAACTTTCTCAAGTAAGTAGTACCTTAGCAAATCCATAGTAACTAAAAAATAAAATAAAAACTCAAATAGAAATTTCAAATTTCAGAATGAGTATTCAAAAAGTATATCAGTGGTTTTCTATTAAGTTAAAATTAATTTTTCATTAGAAGTTCATTTTTCATTTTGAAATGAAAATGACATTTTATACAATAAATTTATACAAAATAGTACCTATTTTATTAGCTAAAAATTCAGTGCACAACTTATATTAAAACAAAAGAAATTATCTAATATTTTTTCATTTTGAAATACTGACTTCATACAATATCAGACTCCTCAGATAATTTTGAGGGTGATTGGATCTAAATTTTATAAGATTTATCTTAATGTTTCAGTTTGAAAGTGATGGAAGTTCTGTTCTTATTGGAACTTCATGTAATAGGCTGATTATATATGTATATCTGCTTCCCATCGCTTCACGCCCAATATACATATTTTTTCTTCGGTATTGATGCCGATATTCATCCCTAATCCAAATACATGGCCGTGTTCAGAGTTATGTAGAATACTCCGTGTCGATTTAACGCAAGGGCTAATCTTGCGTAAAGTCCAGAGTCCTCCTAAGTTAGGGGTACACTGATTAGCTGAAGGGTTGTATTTTTTTGCTTTTTATCCCCTCGTAGGCCCTACAAACCTTCTCATTCCCAAGACAGGGAGCGCTCTAGAGAAGGAGTATGCACTCTTTTTGATATTTTACAAGTTGTCATACAAAAAATATTAATCCAGTTCATTCGATGTATTTCAATTTTATCGGATTGAATAAAAGCAGAATATATTATATATATTCATATAATTATACTTTGATAAATTATCAATTAAGGGATCTTATATTCAAAATCCTTTTAAAATGATGGGGGGAAAAATATTCATATTTGCCCCAGTGCAAATTTTCAAATTTTTTTATAATAATTTTGTATGCCTTCGAAATTTCGTCTTCCCATCTTTTGAAAATGACAAAATTACTTTTATTTCTATTAAACTTACTTTTACCGCAAAATTAGAGGGCATTAAACCTATCTTTAAAAAGGAAATAAGTATGGGCATCAAATACACGCATAAATTAACTAATCAAGTAATTCATTCACATCCTATAGAAAAAACAAAAGTTAACTTATCACTAAAAAATTTATGAATCAACAAAAGAGGCTTTAAATCATTATGGTAAAAATTACAGTGAATGGCAAAGTTATATCGAAACATTTTTATATCAAATTAAGGGATGAAAGTAGAAAAAAAACCAACAAAAAACCAGCAGATGACATGTACTTGACTACAATTAATCTTTATCAAATATTACAAAATTTCTTTTTGTATATACTATAAAAAACATATTATTTACATTTAAGAATCCAAAACATGCATTTGCTGTTACTGTAAATACTTTAATTTAAAAAGAAGAACATATGTCTTGGATAATAACAGCAAAATGTAAAATAATCACAAATTTAATAACTTTTTAGGTAACTTTTTTTAAATAATCTAATTTTTTCCTTAAATTTGGTCAATAAGTTTCATTGTAAATCATAAATATTCACACGCAAAATATCATCATTTATTAGCTATGTTTCTTGGATTATTTCAAAAAATGGTGATCTCCTTTGGCGATAATAGAAATATTCAGAAGTTGATGATTGAATCACTCCCATACTTAATTAATATCTTGGGTTCTAATTTTTATTTTTATTTTTTGCTTAAGATTAGTATATTATAATATACGGAGTAATACTAAAAGTACAATACCACATTAAATGACATCGTCATGGATAGATAATCATAATCTGGACGCGGCGCAAATATGATCCAATAGCCTTAGAAAGTTAAATACTATGGAATTGACGTTAATCCATCTTTGTTAAGTATTATATTTAATAAACAAATATAATTTATGATAATAATGATGAAAAATGACCTACAGAGGAAAAAATAAGTATTTGATGGCTTTTTGTTAGTTTGCCCACTGACATAGAAAAAAACGGTTCCTAATTTAAATGGTGGGTTTATTTTAATAGTGAGGGACATTTCATTATATGATCAGAACGAAAGTGTTTGGAGAATGAAAAATCCCCACTTTTAAGCATGGGGGTGGAACCATTATGTTTTGGGAGTGTTTCTCTGCGAAGCAGAGATAATAACTTCACCACATCGAAGGGAGGATGGGCCATCCTCGCGGAAATCTTGGGTGACAACCTCCTTACATCAGGGTAGGGAACTGAATATGGATTTTCTAGCCAAAGAATCTGAATCTTTGAACTAGAATAAATAAATACAGTACCTCTAATGAAGAAAAAAGTTTCTGTGCACCAATACATTTTTGAGCTATTGATCACGTGATTCCTCGTTTCGCTATTTCGTTTAATGCTTTAATTTTATCAAGATGTTTTTTTACCTATTTGCAGATTTGGACCCGGTCACCCCTTTTCCGTTCTTTCGTTCGTTTTTGAACTGTGACAAAGACAAAAAAACAAGGAAGAATAAAGTTTTGTAGGAACCATAAATACTTCTGTTCCACGACATGGCAAAAAATCTAGTAGTCAGAATTTGTCAATATAAGTTTAATAGAAGGAGTACCCAGCATTGTCAGAGTTATCAAGCCTGGATAAACTTTGCTTTAAAAATGTAGATATGTACTCTTTTTTCGTTTTTTTTAAATATGATATGCTGGGCATTAGATACACAAGCTCTTTGCAAAACCTGATATACAGTCACATTCTTTATTTTTTAGATTTTATATATGTGGCCCGTCAAACTAGACTGAATTTTCTAAAATTTGAGTGTGGATTACATTTATTTTTATTACAAATTATCGTCAATTTTTATCAACAAATTATTTTTATTAACTTTATGGGTGTGCCCCAAATAGTACTTAAAGTAGCCTAAAGTGGTTTTCATAATTTAAAGGAATGATAAATTGATAGATTTAGAAAGACCATATCGGGGCCAAAATGAGCCTTTTGATTCAAATTAAGGTTCTAAACTATATTTCCAATTCTTGGGTGTTTTAACTCATCTCACAAATTTGAATACAATGCCTACAATAGAGTCATATATTATATTTATGTCTATAAAATATTGGGATTTATCATTTTCAAGATTGTTTTTATGTTGACACACCAAATATAAACTTCGTTTTTCTTTTTTAAGGCTTTAGCTAAAAGACTCAGCTTCAGCAATACACGTTCGTCAAAAGGTATCCTCCACAATCAGATAGACAGACAAACTTTTCTTAATTTTAATATAGATAGCAAGATAGAAACCTTGTTATAGGTTTTCCCTCAAAATATATATATTTGCGTATAGGGCCCCTGAAGGGCCCCTGAAGTTGAGAGTCCTGTTCATAATGAGTAAGACTTGAAAGTTTAAATTTATATGATATGTTTACTGAAATTGTATAAATTCCCACATAATAAGGCACTTCTATAAATATTAATGATTATCATTACTTAAGAAGAACTTTGCAGTAACTTCTACTTTTTAATTGATTTGGGCTCCCTTATTTAAAAAAAAAATCCTGTCTTTATAAGCTATCACTGATGTCAAATCATTATCAATTAAAAAAACTGGTTGGCTATGTCCACAACTTAAGTCTTTATAAAAGTAAATAGTGTAAAAACTTTAGTTCAGACTTCAGAGGCACTTAAATAAGATCGAAAGTAAAGGAACCAAAAATAATCTATCACATTATTTAAAATTTTGAGACCTTACTTATTACGCCCTAATTGGTCCTAACATCATTACTCTGGTGATACATAATGATGATCTGTGACCAATCACTTCGGGCACCAAAAAATTGCTACCTTACATATTTACAAGCATCTTGTAATGTATCTGATTTTACACAAGATTCAGCATCTTGTCTTAAATAAAATTCAAATGTTATTAAAATATTTAGCAATAAAATTATGAAATGAATATGTATTTAGAAAATTGCACTATAATCCAACCTAGAATATCTATTTCATATACGACTATTCTATAGTCCAGTAATTTGCAAATGGTGTACTGTGAGACATTTCTTAGAAATTTATCAATGTACAGATTAATTAACAATTATTGTACACACAAAATTAGATCCATAATTTTTCATGATATATCTATATTATTTTAGGTAAAAAGAAATTAAAATTATCCACAAAAGTTCACCCATTTCATTTGAAGGGATCAATTCTACCCAATTCTTGAAAAAACAATATTTTAAATAAGGGGCAAATAACAAAGTTTGTGCCCAAGATTTTGGCTTGGCATTTTTGCCCCCCTCAATGTTCACTTGGTATTATTAGAGTTGCACAAAATATGATTTTAACGCGTGCTCTTCTAGTTCGCAACCTGAAGCAGGGAACACATTAGTATTCTTTGGCTTGCTACCTACGTACGTACTTTGAACATAGCTCCATTTCAATATATTTATATGGTTAATTACCATTACATTAAGTCATAATGTTATCCCAAAAAATTCTTCTCTTAATTAGAATTTCAAAAGTATTTAATCGTAATTAATTAACTTCATGTACTTGCATAATGATAATCTTGCAAGATATATTACATTTGTCTCATTACTAGGTGTTAAATATAATTCATTTCCGTTTTTTGAAATAGAATGCTCTAAGGTAGTTAAAAATTGAGGATAAATAGTTGATTATGCCAAAAAATCATTTGAGCTAAATCCTTAAAGCAGTCCCGTTATTAGAACAGGATTGGTATTCCAAATTCTAAGGGGGGTAAGACCGCGAATAGCATTATAACTTCTTTTTTTTCGGATTTAAACAATTAAAATGACATTTATTAATTCTTTAATGACTTTAAAAAAAATCAATTATGCCAAATTATACAGTACGATTATAATCCTTGTTCGAAAGCCTTAAATCAAATAAAATAATCTTTTACGACTATTTATGCAAGAAATATTTTATTAACTTAATTAAATACATTATTTTCATAAAGAATTTGGCTTTGATTTTTCTTACTCTGAAATATATAATTTTGGATATTAAATAAATCTGAACTATTTTTCAAATACCGAACAACAAATGAAGACATTACAGTTTAATTATGAATCCACCATACGAAGAAGAAACACACTATAGGAAACATGTAGCAAATAATTTAATTGTAACATGAACAAACGTTATTAGGATCAAATTAGTAATAAACTGAACAGATGTTTGGTACTTTATCTAGTCTTATAAATAGATAATAAAAATACCAATGATACCAAATAATAGGTAGCATAAAATGTAATTATTTTTTTTCAGTTTTGAAAAAGAACGTTAATAGAATTAATTAAATAGTTATATTTTTTCTTGCTGATTTTTAGTCCTAATAAAAAAACAACGGAGTTAGAAAACTCCTAATTGATAATAAATAGAGGATTAAAGAGCTATTTGTAAGAGTTAAGTAAGTCAAATTATGTTAATGGTTAAAACAATGTGGAAAATGTGAATCCATACAAGCACCAAAAGGAGAATATTAGTCTTTTTTTTTTTTACAAAAAATAAAAAGTGTATCAAGAATTGAAAAGCAAAGCATTTCAATTTTGTTTTGACTAGACATAAAGTGATGCATTGACAAGAAGCATAAATATATAATGTACATATCTTAAAAAATGGAAAGAAAGTGTCGTCTAGCATTTATAAACATAATGGCTTCCTGATATGTCTTGGGCATAACCATAGGAACATCATAATTATTTTTGAAAGTGAATTCAAATACGTTGGAAATGCTGTTTTTCTTCGTTTCAGGATTAAAAATTTCTGCAGAAACACGGATTTGTACAAAGTTTTCATGGGTAAAGCAAACCTGAAAGAGAGTAAAGCCCTTTTATTTCACGAAAAAAAACAAAAAACATACGTTTTAAGAGTAGTCTAACCTGTGAGTTCATGTACATGATGGATCCAATTTCCACGGGTTTCCTAAAGATAATGTCATCAATATGGTAAAAGGAAGGCACTTGACCACTGTATGTATAAGCGTTCATCCAAGCAAGCTCCGCAGCTTCGCGCATAATGAAACCTCCAAATATTTTATTAAAACGATTTCTATTTTCGGGTTGACACAATTTAACTGTTTTTAATTTCGCATCCTCCATCCAAATGGAGTTTGGAGGAATAACACGAGATTTAAAGGATAAGGATGAATTATCAAGAGTTTTGACAAACATATCATGCACAAGTTGTCCTTCCTCTTGTTTTGGTGCCTTGTCAAACAACCCTTCCTTCTTATCATTCAGTCTTGCCCTTTTATTATTTGCACCTTGTTGAAATAAAGCTTTTTCTTCAGGAGTATCGAGTTGAAGCTTGTTCACATAGGACTTTCCTGTATTTGACGGATTTCTGCTAGCGAGTAGAAATGTGGCATCCACACATTTGTGCCAATTCGAGCCTTTCCCTTGATGTATTTCTATGGATGCCTCAAGAGAGGAACTTCCACTCCAAGTAACTTGTCCAGACATTCGAATATCTTCTTCTATACTTAAATTCGAAATAATTTTTAAACGATCCACTAAAGCCGTCACAACCGTAAAAGGGGAAATGGCACCTTAAAAAATGTATAAATGAAGACTTTTCTTGGGTTGGGATAAAAAGTTGAAAGTGAGTTACCCTGGTTGGGGTGGTGCAAGTGCTTGTAACATAGATACACCGAAAATACATCCATATCTTCGAGAAGGCGACCGTAGCGCACTTGCCCCAAGGACGTTGTGTAACGATCTCGTAGCTTCAAATCCTTTGAGAGAGGAATCACAGCTCTTTCAAAGCTATCTATCATCCTACGAAGAGGGAGTTCTTCCTGGGACTTTGGAATCATCTCATCCGATATGGAATCTCGAATAAAAGTTCCACTCGGATTGAAATAGGAGTTTTTCCCGACAGACTTTTCAGTGAAGATGTTAATGATGTCGGTTGAACTGAGAAACGCATCTTCCCATACTCAGGAGGGCAAATCAGTCCGCGCGTCCAGACTAAACTCGAATGTAGGGTCTGAGAGGCCCTTTGACAAAGTCGTAATGGCAACACTAACATACCAAAGGCAATTTACTAAATTCGATATTATTTTATATTTTGACTTGTTAATAATAATTAAATTAAATTATTTATATCGATGTCAAATGAATGAGGTAACATGGACGCTAAAACAAAAATACAAAAAAGTATTGTGCAAAACCTTAATATTTTGTTGTCAGCTGTCGATCCCCTCGTATCTTTCGAAACGTCATGGCTATTTCATAATTTATTATTTTAGAAAAATAAACGAAGTAATTAGTTATATTATATTTATGCTCCGTTTTCAAAAGCTCAGTAATACAATTTCAACCTTGTATAAACCCGATCTGAAGTTTATAATTTATTTTTGAAGGGCAAATTCATCATTTTAAATGATTAAACTAATAATGTTTTTAAAGTTTACTTTAGAAGACCCTTAAAAATATATCTACTTTGATTTTGAGTAATAAACAATTAAGTCAATCTATCATTCTTTGGTCAAAAACAATTTTTTAGTATTTCAAATATTATCACAAATGGAAGAGTTGCTTCAAATACCACGTGATATTGATATAAAATTACAATTACGACAAATATTATAGCCTTATAGCTGTACAAAGTTCATATGAGTTCACCAAGTGGAATTTATCATCAAAAATTATGTTTTACACCATAGCAAGTTGTGTGATTGGAGCTTATGCTCCTCCAAATAGGATAGGACAATGAGTTCGATAAGTTATACTATATGGAGGAGCACAAGCTCCAACCACGCAACCTGTTGTGGTGATAAACATCATTTTATATGAAAAGTTTCTCGAGATAATTTAACATATCCCTCGAAATTTATTTTAGAACTGGTTACAATACTAGAAGTATTATTCAAAAAAATAATGAATAACTAGATTTGTAAAAACATAATTTTAAAATCTTCTGCACCAAGAAAACTTTTTTGGAAAAATATCCTTTGAATATTTAAAAGTTGACACCCGAAGGAAGTTTCCTATCGGCTCCAGTTCCACACCCAACATAAACACACTTCTTTACCATAATGAATGAATTATTTTATTATTACAAGATTAAATCTATTAAATGAAAATAATATCATTTGAATGAAACTGATACTACATAATCTTGTACAAACACGAACTGAGGCTGATACTTTATTTTTGAAGGGTAAATGTATCCCTTTAAATTATTAGTTCAATTATTTTTTGACGATTTACTTCAGAAAACCTTTTAAAAAATATCTACTTTGATTTTGAGCTGTGAACGTGAAGTGAGTCCATCAATTTCACCTCAAAAACTATTTTCGGGGATTTAAGATGCTAACCCAAAATGGAAGAGTTAAATAAAACACCACGTGATGTTGTTAAAAAACTACAACAACGACAAATTTTTATTCTTTTATATGAGTTTACCAAAAGAATTTGTCATAAAAAATGATGTTTATCACCACAACAGGTTGCGTGATTGGAGCTTGTGCTCTTCCAGATAGTATAAGAGCTCATTGGATAAGAACTCATTTGTAAAATTTTAGAAAGAGAAAAAATACCCTTGCTGCTGGTGCTGGGCATAGAAAAAAAAGAAAGGCGACAAGGAGCTTACTTCTCAAGATTAGAATATTTATTTTCTTTTTCTGCCTAAGTAAGCCAATATTCTAATCTTGAGAAGTTGAACGCAGCTGTTGTGTTTGGTCTACTAAAAGATAATAGTATTTTATTATTATGTTAAAAGTCCAGAGTTAAAAAATCAATCAGAGAATTCCGAGAATAGTCCCTGTCGTAAAAAATGAATGTGTGTTTCGGCAAAAAACTATCCCGTAAGCATACCAAAGTCAACAGCTACAGGCAATGTAACAATAGTATATTTTATACCTTTTCACCTATTTATTGCTGCAGTTACAACGCTGACTGCGCTGCGCTGGTACTTTGTGAATACAGTAAAAAATAATAGTAATAATAAGCATACTAAATCTGTGCACACAGCTGAGGGCCCCTTCCGTCATTCTACCAAGTTTTTACAAGTCTTTGCATGAACTTACATATTACAAACATGATAATTTAATAGAAGGAACAAAAGATGAGAGTGTGAGTTGTGAGCGGAGCTGTTGGGGGTTTGACTTTTAGTTTCTGGGCTTGTAATGAAGCACTAACTTGAAACTTGTATCTCGTAGACAGTGCGAGTGTGCGGCCTTGAAAGACTTATGTCTGTTGGGTGTAGAGGATGACTCCCGGAGCCGTACCCCTAGTGGTCTCGTTCCTTTGCCTCCTGGCCCTCACTCTGGTGGCCGTGGTTGTGCAAGGGGATCTGGAGGAGGAGGAGGAGGAAGCTTATTGGACTGCCTTCATTGACATTTCCTACCAAGTGGGAGGGGATCTCCACAAGGACATCTCCGAAACGGGGCAATACTCCCCATGGAACTCTCAAAGTGTGGAGGGACTCCCTGGAGAACTCGTCAACATGAATGGGAGTCGCAAAGGCTGCTTCCCACCCTTCAATACAACCTACTTCCCCTCGGGATCCCAACATCAGCCCTGGATCGCACTCCTGGAAAGAGGGGAGTGTCTCTTCAACCAGAAGATCGAGAACGCCATCGCTCATGGTGAGTTGAACATCAGCTCCCATCTCATCTCAAATCAATAGCAATTATAAAACCCTTTTCATTTTCAGGTGCGTCCGGAGTTCTTATGTATGACGATCGCGAACAACTACGTTTAGAATCCATGAAAATACGTAGTGATCTTCAAATACCATCCGTATTTACCTATCGATGGAAAGGTCTGGAACTTTTGAGTCTCATGCAACGGGTATCTCGTATTCGTCTCTCCTTTCGTCGAGGATCCCATTGTAGAGTAACGGATAACACCACATCACGCTTCTATTGCAAACAAGCAGGATCCCCATGGCATGAACTCCAAGGAATTTACGTTCCAAGAGATCCTTACAATCGAACTATAACTTCATTTAGTGTCGAAAAACGAACATCTGTACTATTCGTCTCCATTTCTTTCATTGTTTTAATGATTATTTCCCTTGCTTGGCTCATATTCTACTACGTTCAAAGGTTTAGATATATGCATGCCAAGGATCGACTTGAAAGAAAGCTCTGTTCCAGAGCCAAAAGAGCTCTGGCTATCATTTCCACTGCTGTTGTCAAAAATGACGACCCACTTTGCTCAGAAGAGGATACTTGCGCCGTTTGCATTGAAACTTTCAAGGTAGCCGACGTCGTTAGAATCCTACCTTGTAAACATCAATTTCACAAAACATGTATTGATCAGTGGCTCCTCGCAAAACGAACTTGTCCTATGTGTAAAATGGACATTTTGAAATATTATGGGTTCTTAGGGGAAGAAACGGATGAACTAGACTCAAGAGAAGAAACTGCTCTAAGCATTTGATCCATGCGTTGCTCTTTTGGCCTTTCTTAGCTCATTTACATACTTAACTAAAGGTATAAGGAATTTATGCTCAATTTTTTCATCTCTGTTCATCATTGTTAGATCTGAAATATCATCAGTGTTAGATAATCATCATTATTGTTAAAATTTAAAATCATCAAACTCTCTTGATGAGGAATCAACTAAACTGTAGAGAACATTTTTTTTTTTTTTTTTTTTGTTAATTTATTCGTATTTGTGGTTTGTTTTTCATTTTTATACATGCATCCCTTTTTTCATTCACAATAACCCTATCCAATCCTTGTGAATGACAAGTCACATTTACTACATATACCTACCATTTCATTCTTAACTGAATCCTTGTATGGAATCGAGGAATCATACTTGAGCTGTTCTATGTTTTTTTTATAATTCATATATATCTATAATCTATATATTTTGCAACATTACTAAAGTCATTCATACCGACCCCTTACATATATATAACTATTATTATTATTGAAGCAACCTTTGACTGTCTTAATGGTTCCTTTAGAAGGAAGTCCTTTTGGATCCCTCATTCGATTTTAGTTTTTATTAAATATGTATTTACTTATTATCGTAGAAAAGGTTAAATTATTCAAAATTGCCATAGTCCTATCTGAAAGTGTTTTCACTACTTTGTTTTATTTTATTTTAACGTATTTATTAATTTATATTAATAGTATTGAATATTACCCACGTCTGGAAGATGTACCATTTACTTATCTTATGAATTTGTCTTGTTTACTTATTATTTATTTACAATTAAGAAATTAGGAGTAAAAGGATAAAAAGTTAAGTTCTACTTTCTATGAAATATTGCTGTTTTTTAACTAGAGTTTACTTCAAAACTGTATACATAGACCACATTTCCATTATCTTAATAGTTACATAACAAAAATGAGAGCATATTTTTTTTTAAGTAAAAGATGTCCCTGCCAATGTTCCAACTGATAGTATATATTGATGAAACGTGGATCACTATCTGTAAATTGAAGATGTTATTCCTTCAACTGTAGCAAGTTAAATTCCGAGTGCTGGTTGGAATTTTGTATGAACTGACTAAAGTTTCTTCAAATAAATTGTACAATTTGAAAACGTAAATGAGGCGATGAATCTACAGTATCTATAATAAGTGTAATAATGTTTTTATTAAAATTTGATTAGATGTTTGATATAATATCAGAGTAATTTTTTACTAATTAATTATGAGTACTCTGTGGCATTTTATAAAGTGTATACCCACTAGCTTTATTATTCAATGAATAAGCAAATTGAAATTATATTCCCTGTAAATAGTTGTTCAGTATGGTTCCTGTTATTATAATTAAATGAGGCATTATAAGACGAATAGATTTTAACATGTGCACAACATAGTTTAGGTTTACCAAACAAACTCATTTACTCGGGCATGTCATCTTTTATTAATATATAAGGTCGGAGTACTTATTATAAATTCATGAAATCTCCGACTTTATGAAGCTCTATGTTGAATTTCAATAAATTCTTCAACTACTAATTTTTATGTAATAGTTCGATTGAATTGTGAAATAAACTCAATTTTATCTTCAGTGTTCAAGTGAACATGAAATGATAATTGTTGAATTTTTCGAACAAGATATGTAATTATTTTTTGAAGGGTGTAAGATATTATGATAATATTATTTTGCACTCCAGTCAAAATAAGGTCGCGTAGAAAAAAGGTATCTTTGCATTTTAGTGTTCCTCTTGAGCACCCAACCTCTCATGACGCACGACACTATATCTTGTAATGCTCGGTATCATACTAGTAACTTTAGTATCACTATCTACAAAATAGACTATCAGTTATTACTGAATATATGCTCATCAATCCCTTATCGATGTCCGGATTTAATCCCATCATAGTACCCGGCCTCATGGTCCTCATTGGAGGACTCATTAACATGAGTCTTCATCGTATAGAGGAGGGTCATATCGGAGTATATTTTCGTGGTGGAGCTCTTCTTCAAAAAACGGCGAACCCTGGATTTCACATGATGGTCCCTCTCATCACGTCCTTCAAGTCCATTCAAATCACTTTACAAACGGATGAAATTAAAAACGTTCCTTGTGGTACTTCAGGTGGGGTTATGATCTATTTTGATCGTATTGAAGTGGTCAACATTCTAGAAAACGAGGCGGTCTATGATATGGTGAGGAAATTTACGGTGGACTACGACAAACCCCTCATCTTTGACAAGGTTCACCATGAACTCAATCAGTTCTGCTCCGTTCATAATTTACATGAGGTCTATATCGATCTCTTTGATCAAATTGATGAAAATTTGAAGAACGCAATTCAAAAGGAACTGAGTGACATGGCTCCTGGTTTGAGGGTTTTGTCAGTTCGAGTCACTAAGCCTAAGATTCCAGAAGCGATTAGAAAAAACTATGAGTTAATGGAGTCCGAGAAGACCAAGTTGCTTATATCTGTACAAAGACAGAAGGTTGTAGAAAAGGAGGCAGAAACCGATAGGAAAAAAGCTGTTATTGAAGCTGAAAAAGAATCCATTGTAGCCAAGATTAAACTCGAGAAACAAATCTTAGAGAAGGAGTCTGAGCAAAAGATGGCTCATATTCAAGATTCTATGCATTTAGCTAAGGAAAAATTTAAAGCAGATGCTGAGTTCTATAAAATCCATAAAGAAGCCGAATCCAATAAACTTTTATTAACAAAAGAGTTTCTCGAATTAAAACGATACGAAGCCATCTCCAACAACCAGAAAATGTACTTTGGGCCTGATGTACCTAACATGTTTTTCATAAATGATGAATTCACCAAAAAGGATCGTCAAACTGTTACATGAGCTTTTTTCACATTTAAGTTACATTTATTTATGATCTCTTAGTCAATTTATGTCATTTATTTACAATGGGACTCTAGGTATACTTATCATAATTAGGACTTGATATACTAGCTCGTTTTATTATTTTTTAATTCGTTAATTATTTGAATTATAAACCTGCCATTATTTAAACATGTGAAAAAAGTGTAATATGGTAATCCATCATCCATCATTTTAAAGTGTTAGTTCTTATTTGTACATCAATTTCGTGTATTTTGTATCATAAATCCTTCAAATACTTATGAAGGGGCACAAATTTGAAATACATTCCAGAAAGATATTAGTAAGGAATTATTTTGACTCATAATATAAGTATCTACTTGGACTTAATGTTTCAAAATCTGTTTCCAGAGTGAGGAAACATAATTTTTGGAGTGAAAATTGAATGTAATTATTATGTACGTTGTTAGCATAATTCTCTCTATTCCATACGTTGATAATTAATCCTTTATCAATAAAAAGATCACTACTTCAAAAATGAGTCCTAAAGGAGATAATTAATTATCTTATTTACGCATAACTTGAAATTGGATATGATAAATCAAATACTCAGACTTGCATAGTAATTAGTATAGGAGTCCTCTTGGAATTATTTTTATTTGGATTTAAATATACCCCCTTTTTTTGTGATGGACTAAACGGATTTCCTTCGTTCTACCTCGTAGCTAGGTATATAAATAGTGAAAAATCCTGTTTAATATGACAAAAATCTACCTGGATATTTTCAAAATTGAGCACAATTTAGCATTGAATGCTGAATTATATTTGTTAATTTATATCGCTTAAGTAAAGTAGTATAAATTTAAGTATCGAATATAATTCTTTTGCAATCAAAACTAAAATTATTTATATCAAATACTACATGTATGTACTTTATCTACTAAGAACTGTAGTTCTCAGGTTTGGACTCCGACTCGGAAAAGAAGGACTCTAATACAGCTTTGGCCAGGGATTGCAAACATTTTAATGAATAAAAACCCGCGGCTTAGTACATATTTGATTTAAATTAACTGAGGCTTCGTGACTAAAATGTAAAAACTTTCAAGTCTTTTTAATTAGGTTTACATAGATATATATGAAAAATGGTAAATAACTTAAAATTTATGAGGAAAAATTATTTTATTTAAAGAACAAGAAACATTGGTATGGCATTTATCAAGCCCCTAAGAAATAGGCTCCGTACAACGGTTAATGTCTTAATTGTAAATTGAAGTTTAATTTTTACAATTTTGATAAAGCATGGCTTGAATACTTTTGCCTCTTGAAAATCAATTTAAAGTGTAGGGAAATAAAACGACTATTTTTAGTAGTATACCATATATATATATCGATATTATATTCTAGTTCAATAATCGAAATACACATAACACAATTTCTGTCAGATTAGAAGACAAAGTTACTCATACATCTTGATTAGGTAATGGAAAAGAAATAATAATTGAAAATACGATTTCTGAGGTTATTGATTGATTAAGTTATATTTCACAGTTATTATGAGGATGTATCATAATTGATGAGTTGATCAAGTAAATTGTGATATTTCCGAACTATTTTTTAAAAAAGGTATCTTTTTTGTAAGAATTGACTTTTGGAGAATTCCTTGGAGCACAATTTGTACTAATAGTTATCGTTTTTTTGTCTTTAATTATACTTGGTTCTAAGAACAACTTTCCTTTAATATTCTGAGTAAAACTCAACTTCATTTTCTTGCTTAGGCACTTAGGATCACTGTTTAAAAAAAAAGTTATATACTTACACGAATAAATTGTAAGTACCTAAAAATTTAAATCAAAATAAAACGTATTGTTACTTGTCACTTTTATCCTTCGCGTAATTATTTGTATGAGATTGTAGTAAACTATGAGGCTTGAACAATGTTGGGCAATTAGAGCCAGGATTTTCAGTACTTAAGAAAGGATCTTCTTTTAAACTAGAATCCCTTTTCACCAATTCTTTCAACAATGAAACTTTTGGAGGGCAAAATATTTTCTTATCATTCAATAATACGATACTATCATATTCGGATAGATTATAATTTGTAAATATCTTAGTGTTTGAATGATGTCGTGGTGTTTTTGTATTACCCCAAGGATCGACCAAATCCGTATTGTCATGTACAGGAATATACTCTAATGAGATTTTGTTTATATTCGAGATACCAAGAGTACGGCATAGATCACAAAAACTATCCATGAGTTTTAAATTAGTATGACCATAGTAAAAGTACGAAATTAAAGCTTCAACTGCAATGGATTTAAATCCGATAAGTGTAATTACAACTGGCTCAGATATCTGAAAATAATAAAAATAATATTTTAAATAAACTCAACATAGGAGCACTTTATGGAAATGTTACTCCGTGTTTTCCTTTAACTTCATAGCATAATTTGCGAAGTAAATTAGATTTGGGAATAAATATAAACTGATGAGCTAAGATGCGACTCTCTAATCCCTTAGAATTATAGACTAAAAAATGCAGGTCAGAGTTTCTTGTATCATTTCGAAGATTCTCCAAACTTTCTCCAATATTCTGCAATGGAAATACAATTTAATAAACAGTATTTGTTGCAATTCAATTATGCAAATTACGTAGAAGCAAAAAATGATTACCTTCCAGTGACTTCCAAGACATTTCAGGTTAACATATTTCATTTTTCACGGAATCCAGTAAAGAAAGAATTCTTAGAAAATATAAATTAATGAGAGCTGAGCATGGAACTTGAATATACGTACTATTTGAATGTTACGTACTTTTATAATAAAAAAATTAGCTACAAAGAAATATGTCCTTATTTACTGGAAAATAAGTCATTTGACCTGTCAAATCGTAGATTAGAAAAGGAAAAAGGTTTTTTTTTTTTTTAGTTCAATGCCGATTTACGAAGAGAAAAAAAACTTGCAGAAGATGGGCACGAAAGTCTATAAGTGTTTGAGGGTTCCCATAGAAAGGCTAGAATGTCAATAGTTAAATACGGAAATCAATTTAACGTCATTTATATTTAAGGTCGACAAATTAATAATCTTTTAGCCAGTTTAATTTTTTTTTTCCCATTTGTTGCTTTGTTTAACCGCAGCATTTGTTGGAAAATTAGCCATTTCAAGATAGCTTTCAAAATAATAGATTAAGTGTAATGGATAAAAGAGTAGATATAATGGACGTTAATAAACTTGTCTAACTAGTATTAAGTAAAGTTACAAATTAATTTGTTTATGCGCAATAACTAAATTTTAACAAGACAATAGCACCTTCAATTTTTATTACTGCACAATATGAAAGTACTGTGACTTAATTTTTTTTCAATTATTATCATTTATTGTCTGAAGAGCGTGGGAAGATATTGATAAACTTGAATTTCGTTTTACAGAATACAATTGCTGGTATTTTTAAAGTATTATCTTTAGCACAATTATTATTGTAATTCAATTCTCTAGATACTTAAGAAAGTTGTGTTTTTTTTTTAATATTACATTTTATTATGTATTATGTATAACTTATAACTAAAGTTGATAATCCTGTAGATAAAACATGTGCAAGGAGAAGGAGGGGAGACTTATGAGTTATGGTATTATCAGCTGCCTGCTATATTATGATTTTTGAAGGTATAACGAAAGTATTTATTAGCAAAATGTTTAATAAAGATATTCTACGTATAATTGACTTATACGTTTTTTATCCGTTACAGTAGATTTGAAAACGTCACACTCCTTGAAATTATAATTTATTATGAACCATAATCTCAGAATAATAACTAATGAAACGACAATGTAGAGTATTTCGAAATATATTTGAAGATCCAAGTTTAAAAAAGGAAGGCTTAAATTAAATATAATCTACATACTAAAAATTAAAATGTTCAAAATTAAATAATTAGAATCATATAACTAATAATAACAATAAATTATAAATACAGAATATTGAAATAATAGATTTATCCAAATAATATTTTCTTGGTCTGACATCGGAATTCAGTTAAATATGTCATAACTTTAGGTTGAAAAAAACAAGCCAGACGTAGAGTTAAATCAAAAAGACCCTTTTTTCTTCATGTGGAAGTTGTTATATACAATTGTGCACAGGATAGATATATCTCTACCGATGAGATCCAAATAATTATTAATAATAAAGTAAATGTCAAAATCATAAAATTAGACAATATATATACTAATATAATTTTTTTTAGAATTATACCCATCGTAAGGATTTAGAGCAAAAGCTAATTATGTAGTAATGTCCGAAGATATTACTCCTTATTAAGAGCATCAAAAAATATTTTTCCCCCCGTTATTTATACTTGTATAACAACATACTATTATCATGAAGGATACACACAATTGTTAATTATAATGCTACACTCAATGCAACTACCCCCGTTGTTGTGACAATTTGAGCAATTATTTTTGCCTTTTATGAGTTTTCTGAACATCATTTCTTAGAGCTTATCAACCATAACTAATCTTTAAGTTATAAAAAAGTAATATTTATTGACTATGTAATGTTGGAAAACCTAATTATCATACCCAAGTCTTTAAGTGAAGAAACTAGTGTCAGACAAACTAGTTGCGAGCCATCCAAAGCTACTACCCCCATTGTTGTGACCATTTAAGCAGTTGTTTTTGCAATTTAATGAGTTGCGTATAATAATTCTTGATATTTTTAGCTAAAATAGAATCATATTTTATGGCTAGATTTAAAAAAAATGAATACTTACTGTTAGATGGTATAAAATTCAGATATAAATTTCGAAATTAGTAAATATTTTATACTTTTTACTGATAACTTTGATCGTAATTTGGTGTGGATGACTCAAAACATGCTGAAAATTTCATAAACTTCACAATTTACAATGGGGGTATTTCTATAAATGACATCCTTACCAACATCCTCAATTAATTTAATGATGGTTCCTCTGGAAGGGACGTGTTTACCAGTGTATTTCATCATAAATTTTTTAAACGTAGGATGATTAGTAATGGATAAGAGTATATTACATGCATTAAACATCTTTGTGAGATCAGAGTTAAAGTATGACTTGGCATCATTAACTTGATTTTATAGATTAATATCCATGCTCTTGATATGAGATGAGGATAATGAGTGGCGTTTAATTCTAGACGGGGGACTTAAGACAAATTTATATCAACACATCCGAAAAGCCATCTGTTTCTCGTCCGGTAAGTATTTTCAAATTCTTGGACCTCCATTTCCAGAAATCGAGACAGAAGGAGACATTATTTCAGGCATTTTATTCAGTTTTCTATCGACTGTCAGTATCTAATATTATATTAATATTGAATAATAAAGGCGGGAATTGATAACGTTCTTGATAGAAGAAGATGTTTATTATTTTAATCAGTGATACCATAGGTATTTATTCCCTTCTCCTCGCACGCTTTTGTATCAGGAATTTGTAAAATACTTACCGGGCGAGAAACAGATTATGTCGATATAAATGTAAAGTCAAAATCATAAAATTACACGCCACTCATTATATCATCTCATAAAAAATGTTATTAAAACCAAAATTATCAACCTTGCTTATAAGATAGTTGATGTCATATTTGGAGCCCAATACATATAAAAATGTTTTTAAGTAATATTGATTGTTATCATCTGCCTGGAATTATGATTTTGTACTATCTCAAGTATTTATTAGCAAAATTCAGAGTTTTTTTTTAAATATAACCGTAACATATGACTTCTATTTTTTCTATAAATGACATTACAGTAGATTATGAAACGTCAACTCCAGAAATTGTAATTCATTATGAACCTTATTCTTAGAATGGTCAGCAATGAAAGGGGGTAGAGTATTTGAAAAATTATTTGCAACTCAAAGTTTCTCTGAGAACTTAAATTAAATATAATTACATACTAAAAAATGGGTATCATATTCATTTTATTATTAAACAATAAATTAATCAATAATATTAAATAATAACAATCCAAATTTTTATGACTAAAGAATAGCTTTATGGTTGATGGGCTCCAATTAAATCAATAAACCTTTTTTCTTTGTTTTACATGTTCAGTTAAAACTCATAAAAGGCAAAACAACGAACTGTTTAAATGGTCACAACAACGAGGGTTCTTACATTGGGTGTTGCATTATAATTAACAATTGTGTATATCCATCATGATAATAGTATGTTGTTATATAAGCATACCTAAATTTCTTAATAGGGAGTAATATCGCTGGACATTACTACATCAAAATTAGCTTTTTGCTCTAAATCTTTAACGATGAATTTATTTATAACAATTTTTTTATTAGTAATATTTATTGTCTAATTTTATTATTTTTGACATTTTTTATTATTAATAATTAGTTAGATCACCATAGCTCGGATAGAATAATATTTAATGACTATGTACAATTGTATAATTAGCATACCCCAGTCATGAAGAAAGGGGTGATTATCTTTTTGATTAAACATCCAACGCTCTCCCTTGTTATTGTATTGCAAACCATTTAAAGTTTTGAATTTTAACTATTTTAATAATTCTTGATATGTTTAGCTAAAATAGAAAATTATCTGGATTTTCAATCTATTATTTCAATATTCTGTATTTATAATTTAATATTATTAATGTTATATGATTTTAATTGTTTAATTTTGTATATTTAACTATAAATGTTTAATCATTTAATGATGGTTCCTCTGGAATTTAATGTTTACCTCATTTTTTAGTATTTAGATTATATTTAATTAAATTTTTCTTTTTTAAACTTTGAGCTTCAAATAAATTACTTTGAACGTTTCATTAGCTAATGGAATAAGGTTCATAATGAATTACAATTTAAGCATCCTTGTGAAATCAGAGTTTTCAAATCTACTGTAACGCATCATTAATTGATTTTATAGAAATACGTCGATATGAGATGAGGATAATAGTAGTTTATCTTCACTTAAACATTTTTTGCTAATAAATGCATTCGTTATACCCTCAAAAATCATAATAAAGCAGGCAGATGATAATCATCGATCAGTATCTAATATTATATTTTAATAAACAATGATACCTTGATAGAAGAAGATGTTTATTATTTAATTTACCCCTCCTCCTTGCACGCTTTTGTTTTCTTACAAAATTATCAACTAGTTACTTATAAGTAACACAAACAGTACGGAAAAAAGTCGTAAGATTTCGATGATTCTTTAATGTCGAAGCTAGAGACATGATTTTGGTATCAAAATGTATTTTTTACCATTATCTATTAGATAAAAAAAAATGAATTAAAATTTTTGTAACATTCTTACAAAATAGTGCTAGGAATTGTTATTTCTTTTAGTTAATTTAATCACTAGAATCATTTCACTAAAAAGATTTGTTCACTAAATCAGTTCAAATATAACCTCCCCTCCAATATAATTATTTAGATAGCATTTGGAGAGAATGATTCAAACTGATATTAAATACAATTTAAAAAACCTGTATTGAATCACTATAATTTTTTTTTAGGAAAAAATTTTAACGAAAAAATTGTAAACTATTAGATATAAATTTATTTCATAGTAGGACGTACCCGTATTATATATTTATATTTTGAATTATTTCATTAAGGCGTTAAGTAACTCCAGAATTTAGTAAAACTTGTCGATAGACAACGTTTGAAGTTTTTCCATCCTTTTGGCCATTATAATTACAAATATTTTCCTCCATCAACCATATTAAGACTAACTCGCTACCCTCTTCCTAATTTCATTTCTTTTATTCGTATTCAATTTACGTTCTCCATTTTTTGTATAACGCAAAATTCCCTCCAAAACAAACAGAAAAAAGGATAGAAATCATTTGGTAATTGACTATCACTGTAATATTATTTCTTCACAATTTTTAAAATGAATTACATATATACGTTTATTTCGAAGTAACATAGTATTTATTCGATACTGTATTGATATTGCTTAGTAATATTTTATTAAAAGCGTAGCTAAACATTAGTATTTGTCAAGTTTTAGTTCCCCTTTTTTAATCGTTTAGTTCACTTTAATCGTTCACATTTTAACGACTTAACGATTATATTACTTGGCAAAACTCGCCTGAACAACCTGTGGTTCGAAGTGTATTATAGCATATTATGAAAGGGTTAAAATGCTTATAAAAGCGACAGCCTTGGACTTTAAACTGCATTAGGGCCCAGTGGGCTTCACCTGTAAAACATGTGGGCTGGGGATATTAAATGAGAAGTGTCTTCATCATTCAATAATTTTATCGTCCGGAAATAATATAAATTGCAACAAAGTTGCACACGATAATAATGTCTTTCTATGAAATTACTCACAATCATATTGCTTACACTGTGATGTTGCTTCAAGATGATATTACCAAAAAACATTTTTGCCTCACAATGACAATGTAACGACAATTTTACCACGCAACGGTAACCTCTTTACAACAATCATATTACAGTGAACCCCTACTGTGATGTGCTTATATAATGTTTATTAATGAATATAAAATATTTTTCTGAAAAATAACACTCAATATTTACCTAGCATATAAACAATACCTATATATCATAATATAGTTTTAAATTGAATTAAAATATGCAATCTTATACAAAAGTAAATTTAATCATTTTTGGGCAAGTTGCCCTTCATCGAAGTGTCATTCGGCAAAAAAAAATCGACTAAAATTCCGCCGAGGGATTGAATCTATTTAGTAAAGGGTTTTTACTTCTCAGGAGTTAAAAAATAATGAGAACTGCTTAGGAAAAGATCCTTCTTCAGATTACCAATTCCAAAAAAACAGTGTAGCTAAAAACACACAGGATTTTTATTACTGAAGATGATTGTTTATGTTTATAACATTTATCAATATTTAAAGCTGGGCGGTTTGGTCAAATAAATTACTGTTTTGAGATTAGAAAAGGAAAACAGTTGGTAGAATTTCCCTTTTTTCTTATTTATTCATTCTTTCTCGAATTATTGTTGCGCCAACATCTCCTCAAAGAATCTATTGTTCGCCGAGTACCTTTGAGTTTGTACAATAAAATTAGTGAAATGCCGGGAAAAATTCTTCCTACGGCTGGTTTGAAATTAATGGAGGCATGCCATTTGGAGGTACCTACGGGACGACAACAAAATATTTTGTCGAATATGTCGGTGTAAGTACTCTTACATCCCCCCCCCATCCAGAGTCAAACGGCACTTAATGTCCTCGTCCCATAAAAACAATATGAATACATACGAACAATATTTGACTCATGCTGATTCTGACAATCTAACCACTTTAAGATACTAGTTTCCTGTAATATACGTTTTTTTCACCGTGGAGAACCCCATTTTCTCAAAGTTTAGGAAGACATATACCAATACAACCGTCCTTATTAGAAGGACTCAACATAGATTAATGAAGGTTGTCAGCAAGGATGTAATCTCCAAAATTAAAGGGAAAATTGGAGATAAGGATATTTTCATAGCTGTTGATGAGACTAAAGACAACTGGGAACGATCAATGACAGTAATATTGATGGGTCCTTTGGATGGCCGTTTCTTGGGTCTTCCTTATCTAATCAACAGTATATTTGCTAATGTCGTTAATGTTGCTAATTTTGTCGTTCAGAGTATTCGACTAAATCTTGGTTTGGACTTTGATGAAAACAAGTTAAAAGTGTTCATCACGGATGGAGCTTTCTACTTTCAAAAAGTGGGTGAAGACCTCAAAAGAAGCTAACCCCTAATTGAAACATACTATTTGTGTAGTTCATGGACTCCATAACGTGGCTGAACTTGCACGTAAAGAATTTCCAAAGACAAACGAGCTCATTTCAGAAATAAAAAAATATTTTTGAATACTTGGCTAAGAAAACAAAACTTTACTGGTTCTTACCAAATTTCCTTACCTCCATCACCTATCGTCACACGCTAGGGAACTTGGTTGAAAGAAGTTGGTTACTATTTCAATAACTTCTAAGTAATCAGGGAATATTTAAACAACCTTAATGAATGGTCGTTAAAGATAAATGATGATTTCATTTATGAAGAATTGTCAATAATTAATCATAATCTCAACCCAATTACCAAGGCCATTACCGTGTTAGAAGGGAGACTCCCTTTAGTTGTGAGATTGACTATTGTCGGAGATTTACGCGTCGATATCAAGCTAGAGCAATTCAAAACAAAATTTAATATATTTTTAGATGAAAATCCAGCGTACAACGATTTGCAAGACCTAGCAAATTCTGAGGAGACAATTTACAGAAACACACCTACTGTAAATTTTGACAAAGAGAGGATTTTCAGCAAATTGAGAGCCATTCATACAAAAAATAAGACCCTGTTTATCAGGAAAAAGGGTCAGGAACAAGCTAATTATAAAATAAAATATTGCAATATTTTTTTCCTTTATTCGCAAGAGTAAGTATTTATCAAATAACTTATTAAGAATAAATTACATTTATTCCTAAATACAGTAATATGGTCAAGAACAACAGCATGAATGGTGTCAAAGGGGATATTAGCTTCAAATAGCTTAAAAATAGTTTGTCTAACATCAGTTTCTTCTTGTTAAGACTTGGGTAAGTTATTATTGATGTATTTAAATATTCAAAAATTAATTAAATATATACAAATATGTGCAAATAGTTTGTCTAATATCAGTTTCATCGGATTAAGATTTGGGTACGCTCCTTGGATTCCAACATGTTGAAGTACAATTTATTTAAGGTCGTATAAGTCGTTTTAAATACTAAAAATATTAATTTGCTTTTTCTTTTCTTAGCTTTACAAATTACTTAGATGACGAAAAAATAGGATTGCACATATAATTTGAAGTATGATAGGAAAAAGACGGATTTTATTTTTACTCATAATTAGTATATTTTTTTCTTTATAAAAATGTCTCATTATTTTTGTTTATATATAATTTAGATTTGTCCCTAATAATTTGTTGAATCCATTTGTAATATTTAGTGTCGTTTGTTATTATTAATTTGTTTCACTTTCTGTGTATATTAATATTAAAATTTTTAATAAATATTTTTTGTTATAATTAATCTTTTTTTATTTTACACGTACTTCTTTAACTTAATATCACAAATATACTTTAATTTATATATTTAATAGTAATTAATTTTTAAAAAAAAACCATTTATTGCTACACTTCATATAAAACATACAATCAGTACGGGTACATGTAAAAATATTTTTTTTTCAAAAAAATTATATAAAATGGGTCAAAATACAAAAAAATCAAAATCAAAAGTTCTTAACTTTTGGGGGCCTCACAATAGTCTTGCCAGATTAGGCATCCTAATGCAGTCCGTCCTGAAGGTGTTCTAGGGATGGTGCATTGTTTAGCCTGCCCTCGATATCAAAATTCATTAAAAAACTAGAGAGACTGAAGACGGAATGTCTCCATTTACTAGTAATCTACTGCTACTGGTTAAGTTATAATCATAGCTTTTTGACTACTCATTGTATGTCATATCATATTGCGACTTTTATTAACATTTGTTAATAAATCTATAATATAGAAATTTGGAAGTTTTTTTTCATGATTTTCACGAAGTAAATCAGGTTTGTTAATTCTTCCCTAGTATAACTATGGAAGAATTACTCAATAAATATCGGAAATTGTTGATAGCTCTTCTTAGAAAGTATTCAAATTCAAGCAATCCACGTTAAAAATACTTATATGGGACAATAAGTAGACAAATCTAAAGCTGATTATAAAATACTGTGTTGTTTTTATATAAGCAGATAACGCCGTGATAAAAAATGAAAGGCTAACCAGAGTTAGTTGAATGCAACAAAAATAGTATGAAAAAGATTTGATGACAAAAATTCCATTTTATGTGAATATTTTAAATTATTATTTCAAATAACTCATCTCCATTCTATTAAAACATAATATTATTAAATTCCTATTGTAATATGGATAATTCATTCATTCATTGACATAAAATATAAATTTTATAATAAATATTTTAAATAAATTTTATATAAAATGTATATTTTAATGAAAATAAAGTAGAAACTGAACTTGTATTGAAGTATGATTAAAATACAAATAATTACCAGGTTAAGAACGACGGTAAAAAAAATCAACACAAACATAATTAGTAATTATTTATGTGGCATAAAAGATATAGCTAGACATTCAACTAATTAGTCAATAATTCTCTTTGTACATTTAAGTCCCATCCAGTCCTTTCCACACAAAACAAGGGGTTTGACTTCATTGAAGATATAAAGTGTGGTTTTATTACTGTTATTTTCTTTTGCTGGATTCGATAGAGAGACTATGATGCTTCCAAGGCAGTTTAATATAGATCCATTGGCAAATTTATATGGATTTAAAGACGAAGGAAAAATGGACTCTGGATATTTTTTCAAAAATTCTGACCCACAAATGGATATATCTGCGAATTCATCGAAAATAGCATTGCATTCAATTGTTTTTCCTGAAACAAGATCTGTGAGATTCACAAGCCTTGTTGTTTCCTTTAATGAATAATCCAACCTTTTATTCAAAACATTCACAGGAGCCAAAATGGTTGATTCTACTTTATTGTGTTTAAGTCCCATCCAGTCCTTTCCGCACAAAACAAGGACTTTAACTTCATTGAAGATATAAAGTGTTGTTACGTTACTATTATTTACTTTTGTTGGATTAGATATGGTAACTTTGATGCTTCCGAGGCATTTTAATATATATCCATTGGCAAAATAATAAGGATTAAACGAAGGAGGAGAAATAGATTTAGAATATGTTTCCAAAGGTCCACATATAGATATATCAGCAAATTCGTCAAAAATGGCTTCGCATATAACTTTTTTCCCAGATAAGACGTCTGTGAGATTCACAGACCTTGTTGTCTCTTTTAATGAATGATCCAACCTTCTATTCTGAACTTTGAAAGGCTCGGTCCCTTCTTGGTATAACTGTGACTCAATTGTTGATTCTATTTTAGCCTGAAAATTCGGCTTTAAATATTCTAATTTATGCTTGAGTGATGAATCATCGTTTTTCAGTCTATTTGCCAAATTTTTAGAGTCACTCTTTTTCTCATTCTCCTCCAAAGTCTTTATTCTTGCTCTTAAACGGATATTCTCTTCCTGAGTAGTTAAACTAACGTAGAAAAAGGAGCGTTCTTCACCAAAAGGAACCATTTGATTCCGCAAATTCTTAATCTCTTCTATCAATCCACATAGATTGTCATAGAGTGAGTCCAGCCTATCTGAGTATAATGCTTCATGGGAATTACTTTCTTTGAATGTTGACTCATTCTTCAGCCTCATCATTGAGCATACTTGACACACCATCTCTTTATATTTTTCGAACCCTTTAAAATCTTCCATTTTCCCTCAGTATTTACTTTTCTGACACGCAGAGGATGACTGCAGTTCTGTAGGAATCTTTAGAATTTTGAAATCATTTTTTGACTGAACTAATTACAATTATTGGTCTGACCAAGGAGTACTGAAATGAGTATGTAACGCACTGCTTTTTATACTTATTGGGAGTGAAAAAGTAATGTCTAGACTTGAAATTTTTGTAAGGGAAAAAGAGCTCAATGAGAAGGCGGGAGCGAGACATATGAAGGGGCGTCCGGAGGAGGTGGAGGGGCAGTATTTTGAAGGATTTTTTTTTCTTTTGAAAAATTACCGTATTGAAAGGAACATTTTTTAAGGATTTCTTTTCTTAAAAAAGGACATTCGATCAAATAATGTAGCAGAGGAAAAATTCAAAATTTTAAACATATGTATATATAATTCTGCGGACGTTCCTGATATGGTACTACTAATCCCTTCTTAATATCAGATGCCTCTTATATGATTTTGAGGGAGAAAATGAATTACTGCTATAGACATTTAAAGTAGCATTAGTAGAGGGGAAATATTGAAATTACTATTAAAATAACATATATATATTTATTTGATTATTCAAAATTTAAAATAAAAATACACCAAAAATATGTGAGGATGCTTACTTCAGAGAGAGAAGTTAATACCACGACAAGCTATTAAATAGTGAACCAAAAAAAAAAAAAAAAAAAAAACACAGGCAAGAACTGTTTTTCTTTTTCTAATTTTCAAAGTAGATTTCATTACAAATATGTCAACATTGGGAATGTCCCATAATTAGAGAAGGAAAATGAAAGCATTCGGCATGTAACAACTAACTACTCTTCTTGATGAAATCAAAAATGACATGGTAGTCTTGAAAGTCATCTTATTTGCTGTTTACAAAACGCTATGAATGTGATGGCTATTAAGTTTGCATACATAGAGAACAGAAAATATGACTTGCCGATTTGACAAAAAAAAAACAGAAGAAGAAAAGAAACTGCAAAATGATATAGAAACTCTGACAATTTGAAAAATGTTTGGGAGAAGAGGTCTCATGAGGTTTTATTATGTTAAATAACTAAATAAAACTCCAATCCGACAACGTATCTAGCAAAAATAAAAACAAAAATAGGAATTACTGGAATTTTGATCCTCAATTCAATTTTGAGTCCAAGGCTGAGTAAAACGGTGGTGGTCCGTAAATGTTTAATGATGTTGGTATTTTATTATACAAAATGAATATCGTAAAGAAATGGTATGGTAAAAAAAAATATAAACAGTGGCCCATGTCGTAAATCCCCCCCCCCATCTCAAAATGTATTTATACGGCCCAGCAGTCCAATAAGGATTTGACACTTCTAAATCTCCAATAATCAGCACATCGTTAATTTTATTATATATCACGCAATCTCTAATAAGAAAAGAAACAGAAAATGGCTAAAATAGTTCGTAGTAAGTCAATTCTTCCCCTTTATGGAATTATTATTCAATAATTGTTGATAACTGTTCACAGTTTAAAAAGAGCTTATTCTCATTCAACCAATCAACGTTCAGAATACCGATTAGGACAAAAGAAGCAGAAACATCGCCACCTAAAAAAACATACGGTGTTCATTTTGGTGTTAGTGAGGTAACGTCGTGATAAGTTCAATTTCTATTGCAATACATGTTTTTTTGTTTTTTTTTAGGGGGGCAATACGAGATATGCAAGCTAACAAAACATTTATAACCACCAGATGGTGCAGATAGTCTAAATCTAGTATACAAACCCACCAAGTAAACAACACTCTTTGTTGATAAGTTTGTTTTTGGGTTACTGAGATAGAGGCATTTATGATTAATTATAGTTTGTCTGCAACATAATTATTATCTAATAGTTGTTTTTGTTTTTTTTGAAAAAACATACAGATTTCTTCAACAACAAGTGAAATACTAAACTAACTTGTGTATGTCGAACATAAGTCAATAAAAAAAAGTGTTTACTTGACGAATGTTTTATAAATACTAAGGGTAATGTCAGTGTGATATTTTGTGTATTTGCTTGACGTTTTTGCATAAATATGCGTCTAGGGTTTTGATAACAAGACAATTGACATTTCCACTTTCATAAAAATTGAGTTAAATTTGTCAATATTTTTTGAACGTCCATATTACGAGAACGGAATCGTTGGAACCACTGCATTACTGCTGCATTCGATACCTTATTATGGCAGCTTGCTCCGCCTTTTCACCTTGGTTGTAGTGGTACAGAAGAATGTTTCGAATTTTCTCTTTTTTTCTTCCATTTTGGAACGCTGTAGCTCACAACTGGCTACACCAAACACAAAACTTTAAATGCACTTTTTTTTAAAGTGTAGCTTAATTTTTTAGCTTTTTTTGATACATTGTATTAATTCTGAGATATAGCTCACTAAATACATCTAGCGAAAAACGCTAAGAAATGTTTACTTAACCTAATATAATATATATTTAAAAACCAAGGACTACTAAAAATCCTTGAATAAACCAATTTGTATAAATAATTGATTACAGTGTTGATAATTTTTTGGGCTAGCCTCCCCCCCAATGATGAAAGCTAGTAGTACCCCTGGTCATAAGTGTTGTGACAATACCAATATTTATAGCTTGGTTTTCGTATTAAATTTATAAAACAAAACTAAGGCTATATGTAATTCACATAAACTTAAATGAACATCTCCAGGGTAACGTCATTGGCAGAAAAAAATATTTATAAATGATGTGATGGCTTTACAAGAACCGGTTCCCATACCAATTCAGTGTAGTACCATTTCAGCGCGCGTCAGTCCCTCCATACCACAATAGTATCAGTGCACAGAACAACATATTTGCATCCAATTTCGTCTCATCTCATTTTATTTTGTCCAGAAGAGATAACATTTTGATATAAATACCAGAGGTTTCTGCAGGATAGGGGTAGATGGAATGTAGCCCCCTTCAAATCGAGAATTTTTTTATCGCTACTATAATATAAAATCATATATTTGTCGAAAGGTAATTTCTTTCAAGAAAATGGTTATTTGTTCAAATTCAGTCTCTTCCAAAAAGTTTAAATTCTCAAATTTTTCAAAAAGTTTTTATCTTTTCTACAAAAAACCTACGAGGCCCCTTCATACATATATTTGTAAAAAAAAATATAGAATATGTAAAAATTCAATTTACTGAAGATATTTATTTTCTAGTTAATATCTGAAAAAAAAATCATTTCGTCACATTTTGTTTCGTCTTTTTTTGTTAAGAAGAGAAATTTCATTTAAATTTCATTTAATCGAACGAAATAGAAAAAAATTGTTAAAAAGTTTGGCTATTCTATAAAAAAAATCCTCAATACATTTATTTAAAAATTGAAATTTGATTTTTTTGTTACTGTCTGTCTGTCTGTCGAAATTAACGCTGTATAAATAAACTGATTTTTTGAAACAAAAATAAATTATTCTTGTCAATTAGTTCATTCAAGTCTAAACATAAATTATTATAATTTATTGATTTAAATACAAAGCTAAAATAATATTTAATCGTAAGAGTAAGAAAACTTGTATTTACATATAGTGTAATCATCTTAGTAACGAATATTTATTTTAATTTTTGTGCAAGATTTGATCTATCCAATTCCTACTATCTGGAATACTAATTGCATAATTGACTGAGGCGTGACAATTATCAGTAGCATCACTTAAGATTCCAACCAAATAGCAGCGTTTACTCCAACCTTTGTATACTATTGGGGCCCCAATATCCTTTTTACAAACACGTCCTTTTTTCGTCTTAACACACATTTCCGAGTACAGTGGCTCTCTATCAAATTCTTTCTTCGCTTCTGAGCATTCATTTCTGTATTTGGAGAGGTATTCAAGGATCGCTGACTGGTTATTTGGAGTTCCGTCACCCCATTCGCTCACTAGAATAAACATTTAAGCAATAATCAACTACATCGTTGTACAAAATTAGAAATATTTTACTTGTCAAGGAAACTGATTTAAAAGAGGACACCGATCTATGTGGCAAACATACAGGCTCTACAAGGTGAGGGATTAGTTTTACTTCGACATTAAGTACTCCGATGGCTAAGCGTTCATGAAAATCCCATTCATTCCCACCCTCGATGTACCATTTTTGCACTTTATATTCCTTTCCCGCTTTTCCTCCAAGACGAACCTATTGCACTAAGTTAATTAATCCTTGATTTAATTATTTCATCGATCTCACTGAAGAAGTAACTCCAGGATAATGTGATACGCATCTAGATGTTGACATAATGTGGTGCTGACTAACCAGGACGGCCTCACAATGATATTTGTATTCTTTACCAGAAGGTGATTTGTATGTCAATATTAGATCAGCTTGCCAGGGAACTGTGGCGTTTCCTAGCCTACCATTACAAGCTCCAGCAGTAGATCCACAAAACTTATTTGCCAAAGTTATATTAGTCGTGACAATTAAAATATAAGCAACTAATATCAAAATGACCTTCATTCTGAGGACTAAAGAACTGATACATATTGAAGTACTTCAACTCTTTTATACTTAGTAGGATATATACAAACAATTGTTTCAATTCTATTATTATTGAATACTTAATATGAGTATTTAAGTTATTTTTTCTTTCTTTCTTGTTAAATAAGATCCAAACGGTTTACATGTAGGTCGAATTTTAATTGCATTTATGAATATAATGTGTTGTATTACAAAACAAATACAAATACGACGCCTATTGAAACTGGGTCAATCATGTATAGAGTAGGACCTCTCGGTATGCAAAGAAAATACATGACGTAGTAATACTGAACATTTGTAGAATCTTCGGAAGAAGATCAAGTTAGTCATCATGACGTTTTATTAAATTTATTAACTACAATCAGCAATGAAACGATTGAAATAAACACAAATCCCACTCCGTATCTCGTAAATATATAGAGAAGAATTACTCCCATATCAATTCTACTCGGAGTTTAACATGGACTTGGAAATAGATCTTGAATTTTTAAGCCATCGTTGCTCAGTTATTTATTTTGGCCTGTTTTGTTTGAAAAATGCTCCTTTTTCTAAACTGATATGAAAAAAGTAGAGAAAACTTTGATTTTAGTTTGATTACAACACAGCTTTTAATGATGTTTTTCAACAGAAAATCCACTTTCAAAAAGCTTCCTTCATTAACTTCTCTTTTTGGATGTAAAACTATGCATATGATGCAATATGGGGTATGATTACATGATCAGATATGTGAGGGAGCCAGAGTCCGATAATAGCCAAGTGGAAATTTGCTGATAAATTGACTGTTGAATAATCCCTTAAATCTTTCAACAAAGGCGTAGTACTTTTTGTGCCAAATTACGAAATTCCTGATCTTCCATTAATGCAAAAGGTTGGACATATCATCCGTGGTGATGATGATAACACACTTCCATCTAATAAATCTAAGATCTCATCAATTTCAAATTTGTTTCATATCGATGAGGGACTAATGATTCCCTTTTGAACATAATACATATATATAAATGACCTTTTCACTCGTTCAGTCCAAAAATACAACTCCTTTATTTTTGGTAGTACATTAATAAATTAATATTAATAAGGAACAAGAATCAGATCAACACATACATGTAAACTCCAGGAAGTAATAAGATGAAAAATAATATTTAAGAAAGATTAGAAGCACCACATACTTCCCCCCTTAGATTAATTTTGGCTTTAAATTATAGACTGATATTGACTTTGATTTTCCAACGATTTCTACAACAAAAGGTTTTCGTAATGTTCTTATTACTTTGAATGGTCCGCTATAATGAAGATTTAATGAAGGACGAATTGGTGGGTTTAATACATATACTTGAATTGATATTTGAAGTCTTCTATAAATCGAATTAGGTAATTCATTTTATTATTGTGTTGGGTATTAATTTTTGTTTAATTATTTTATAACAGGAAAAAACTGTCCCAGATGACTGAATTTCTTTCCCGAATACCATTTTTGCTGGTGAAGCCTTTTCTCCAGATTTAGTTGTTGTCCTCAAGTCCAATAATATGCGGGTAATAGTTCTACTCAATTGACACTTGACTCTAATATTGGGCTACGAATGACTTCCTTTTAAGTTCGATGCTCTCTATCAATAAGACCATTGCTTTCAGGGTAGTAGGGACTTGTTTTTATGATGTCGCTGTTGAAGTTTTTCATTAATTTTTCTCATTTTATGGAGCCCAACTGTCCACCTTGATCTTTCCTTATATACTTAGGATATCCAAATATTGCAAACTAATTAGTAGTTAATTATTTTATGATATTTTCAGTAGTAGCACTGGACATGGGATACACTTCAAGCCATTCGGTGACCCTATCAATTACAGTAAGGGTCATTGTTTTATTTTTGGAAATTGACCTATGTTTATCTGATAAAATTTTTTACATCGTGATTTTATCTATTCGTAGTATATATTTGGTGATTTTGATTTCTTAAATTTATCACATATTTCACATTGTTTAATATAATTTTTTATATCTTAATTAATAGATTTCCACCAATATTGACTTTGAATTTTTTTAATCGAGTTTTTAATTCCTATGTGAGATTCATTATGAATTGTTTGTATCAAATTACTGACCTGTTTTGTAGGTACGATAGGCCTTGGATGTAATATCAGGAACCAGGAATATAACTAGTAAGCGTTATTACCAAATCCATACTGAGTTTAAACTTTTTAAAAGCTCGATCTAATTCTGGAGACTATGAAATCGTAGCATTATTTTTTATTCTTGATAGCTTTATAGAATTGACTTATTAATTCACAGGACGAGGAATAATTAACCATACCAATCTATTTGTTGAAAATTTCCAAAGTCTGAGGTCTTGTTAACTGTTTCAAATCAGACATTTTACTATATATTAGTCTAACACCTTTTTAAGAAACAGTGAAGCCAAGAAAGTAATCTTCCGTTTTGCAAAATTGACTTTTTTCAATGTTCAAACTCAATTTATTACGTTGTAAGAGCTTTAAAAACTCATTTCTAAGTTTATGATGCTCATTTTTTGTCTTTGAAAACAAAAGAATATCATACTTTCCAACACTCTGTCAATCATCCTTTGAAAGGAACTTGTGGCATTTTTAGACCAAATGACATCCTCAAATATTGATAAAATCCATATGGAGTTGATATGGTTGCCTTCTCTTTGTCAATTGCTAACATGGGAACTTGATAATATTTCTTAATTAAATCCAACTTGGTAAAAAAATATGATTTATTAATTCTTTCATTAAAGCTTTGGATTTGGAAAACATTATGTAATTATCAGCCTATACTGTACGACTCTCTCTCGACTATATTAATTTCTTAAAGAAAATTTTCTTCCTCACTATCTGGCAAAGAACTAATTGCTAGAGTACTCTTATTAAACATTTTTTACTCCATCTTAGCACACACGATAAATTTCTCGTATGAGAGTTTTTCAAATCATTGATGCAAATGTTGCAGTGAAGAAGAGGGGAGGCAATTGAGAACCAATTTATTAAAGTATCCTTAATCTTGGTGCCATCCTTCATAATTTCGTCAATCACATCACATGCTTTTGCTTCCATTTCTCCAAAACAAATTTTCCTTTTGTTAGTCATCAGATTTACTATGTCATTGACTAATTGTTGTTTTGACCCAAACCACTGTCGAATGAGGAAAGGTTTTAACATTGAATACGGATTATCATCTTTTTGGCACTTATTAAGAGAATATTCTTAAGTTTCATAAAGAATGTTTTCAGGGATCACACTAAGCAGATGATTGTATTTTGTTCGCTCTTGAGTGATTAAAACCAGTAGAAATTGGGCCTCTATTCTCACAAAATATATTGAGAGTCGAAATGCAGTGAAAGTTGGTAATTGCAATGACAACTGACTGATTTCACACTTCTTTTCTGACTCCTTGTCGTCTACTAATGTAATGATTCTTTTTGTCAGTTTCACGAATGTAGTGTCTTACGACACTCTACTAATAATTCCTTTTGAACATAATATATATAAATAACCTTTCATTCGTTCAGTACAAAAAACACAACTCCTACATTTTTTAGTAGTACATTTATAAATTAATAATAAAAAGGAACAAGAATCAGATCAACACATAAAAGTAAACTCCAGAAAGTAGTTAGATAAATATAAATAATTAATAAAGATTGGAAGCACCACAAGGACGTCTTTTAGATTTTATAAAAACTACCAATACTGACAGAAGGCAAAA
Organism: Lepeophtheirus salmonis; assembly: GCF_016086655.4. Lineage (NCBI taxonomy): Eukaryota > Metazoa > Arthropoda > Copepoda > Siphonostomatoida > Caligidae > Lepeophtheirus > Lepeophtheirus salmonis. The sequence goes on along the minus strand of NC_052138.2, from coordinate 16,818,561 downwards.
ATTAACGGTAGAAGATCTTTCTAAAATCTTGTTTTGTCGATATAATATAGCAAAATTTGTGAATACATTATAATAAATACAAAACAATACTAATTAACTTATATTATCCTTATAGAACTGTATTTTTATTTAAATATAAATTGCTCAATTTTGATATTTTGGGAGCTCATTTTTTCATAATTTTAGCGGGGTTTTTTTGCTCATTTTTTCATAATTTTAGCGGTGTTTTTTTTGCTCATTTTGGTCAAAAAAACTCAAAAATACTAATTCTACTGATAAGGGGTAACTTTATCAGTTTGAAAATTTTATCCCATAGAAATAAGGTTTAATTCTTCAAGAGTGTCTTGTATTAGATTATTGACAGGAATAAGAATTATAATTTATACTTTATTTTTAATAGGGTGAAGCCCAAATTGTTTTTATTCTTATATCGGAGGAGTGCGAGGGGTGGCTCAGATGATCTCGTACGAAGTTGTATTTACAATTTTAGTGTTTATAGCAATCCTATTTTGCCGTAGATTCGGTATTGTGTTTGTAAAGTTACATTACATGTAATGTGGTAAGCAAAGAAAGCTCATTAGAGACGTTTTCTCTTTAGAGTATTGTAGGAAATAATTTTTAATTCTTAAATGAGTTTTAGTTAATAAAAAAGAAAATAACAAATTTTCCTATTCACAAGGAGAAAACTTGTTTAGGTCATTTATATAAAATACTCATTTGACGGGTGAGAAATGCAATTAGCTCTAAAAAAATGCAACCTTCATTACAGTTTAGACTTCAAAATGCTTCTTCTCCAGTCATAGCAGAGTTGTTTTGTTCTATAACATTATTTTGAATAGTCTTAAGCCTATTTTAGTTTACCTAGGCGCCATTCTAAGTGTACCTTTAAGTAAGCTGCTGAAGTTTCTGCTTCTTTCCTCTATATTTCTGAACGTTTATTGGTTGAATTAGAATTAGTTCTTGTTAATTTGAAAAAATTCCCCAGAATCATTGAACAATAATTCCAAAGCTTGGAGATAATTGGCTAAGTACCAAATGATTTTGGGGTGTTTTTTTTTGTTTTTGTTTTTTGAGAAAAGGTGCCATATTATAATAAAGGTGTAAGGACGTGTTGGATACGGGAGGGGATGCGAGTTTATTTCCTTCATCTCCTAGTTACTTGCAGCTAATTTAATGGGGATTCATGATAACTAAGCTGATCTTCCTCAAAATATTCTTCAACCAAAAGGTATGTACTCAAAAGCGTAGGAGTCGGAAATGCAATTGCACACCCCCTCCCTCTTCAATTAGGCAGAAATAACAATATTTGGGGAATTAATTTGACCTTGGAGGAATATTTCGTATGCATCCACCGTACATTTCGGATCTGGCATCAAGTAACTACCACCTGTTCCTGTCTATGGCCAACGCGCTTGGGAGTTCAAATTTTGCCTCAATTAAGGTCTGTGAAATTTTTTTGTCCGAGTTTTTGCCAATAGGAACAAGGGCTTCTACGGAAAAGGCATTATGAAGTTGGTATTTCGTTGGGGAAAAAAGTTGTTTAATTGAACGGGCATACTTTGCTTAAATTGGATGATTATAACACTTAAATAGGTTTGGGGAAAATACAAAATTACTTTTCGCCCAACCTATTATAATTAATCTGATGAAAATACAACAGTAAAGTTCGAACCGATAAAATAAAAAGGCAGCGAATATATTATGTGACAAAATCCCCTCGAGACAAAATTACTAGTGCCAAAAATGTAGGCTGCAAATTACGAGATGGGAAAATGTTCCCGGCAATAAAGGTCTATAACTTTTTCTGCAATCCTCCTTACAAACCAACTCTAGGAGGAGTTAAAAAAGTTCTTATAACTATAAATAGTAACTTTTATATTCAGTAAATAAATTGAAATAACCATATGGACTTCTGTGATGGGAAATTAATATTGTAATTAATATTCATTTATTGGTTTTAAATTATGTGATAAAAAAGTTTTTTAACTATTAATTATGCTCTTGTAATTAGTGGGAACGGGAGTTAAATTATTTTTTATCATGAAGTATCGTAGCCAGGATTTTGGGGTACTTTTTGACTTCTCTATGGGCTAAACAAATATCCAGCCCATAAAAAGTGAGCTTTTACACTATTGAAACTTTTTGCTTATAAATTCATAGTGAAACTGTGTTGCTCAAATCCCTGTTTTGATGTAAGTTTTAAATTAAATATCACAAAAGATATAAACATATTTTAATTTTCATAAAAAAAAATAATAATAATAATGTATTTTTCAAATATGGCAATGAATAAGTAACCAACTCTTGGCTTTTTCAAGAATATGTGAACTTGTTCAACTGAATAAAAATGTTTTTTTATCTCACTCTATGTATTCTAGCATAAAAATAATGTTCAGTTAGAAATAATTACATCGATTAAACTTTTGACTGTCACTTTTTTTTATTAAAACTAGCTTAATCCTCAGCATTGTAATCAGACGTATCTCACTGTCCAATGTTTCTATTCCACTTTTTAATGCAAATGTTTCAGCCAGGTTTTATGTCTGCCGTTAGAAATTGTAGATATAAGCCAGTCTTAATTATTTTCAGGGCTGAGAATATTTTCTCATGGGGAGTATTGGGTAGTAGCACGTTAACTTGTAATAATGTTACTTTTCTAGTAACTAATAGTATAAAAAATTAGTTACTATTGCGAAAAAGAAATAAGTAATACTTATATAACATAATTATTTTTTATTTTAGTTATATGGAATAATTTATCTCGTTGAATAAATGGATGCCTATTTTATATGCAGTGGTGTTTCTAAGTTTGATCATTTGGGGGGAGGGGGCTTAAGAAAGTTAAGGCTAGAGCCTAGTGATGGTCCTGGTTATATGTGATAACTAATTATATATAACTTTATTGAATTACGTTATTAATTAAGTTATTAATAAAATGTGTAAATCCGATCTGAAGACGAGCGGCAAAAAAGTCAAATACTGTCACTATGTTATCAGGGGCTATAAGTTTTGTATCATGAGTTTTTGTTTCAAACTCTTTGCCACATGACATTTTGTCATACAGTATATTTCGTCTTAAATAAATGATATTTATATGTCGTTATCTTATATTTGATTGTAAATGTTCCCTTTTAATTTTTAAATCAAAATATGTAACGTATTTTACTATAAAAAGCAGTAAATGGGATTTTCTTTGGAATAGTTAGAGTATGTTCCTTCAAAATTTCGAAGAATAATATCAAAATCTCACTATATAATGAGTTCGAACCAGAGACAAAATAGTCTATATAATTAAAAATGTAAAAAATAAAATAAACAAAAACGATGGCGATTTGAATGGAGGACGTGCTAAGGGCTTCTACAGTCTCCGTTATCAATTATCAAAAGATTTTTCAAAAGAAGAGGGAGCTTGTTAATTATAATTTATAACTAAGATTGTTGGAATCGTTGAAAAAGAACGAATTTGATTGTTTGAAAGAGATTATATAAAAAGAGGAATAAAACACGTTGGTACACTTCCATCTTCTTAACAAATTTTCCTCAGTTCTATACTAATCATGAGCAATGCAACTTCCCCTTACTGCTCTCTCACCTGCATCATCATCATCCCGAAGAAAACGTGCCTTTTTTTCATGGGTTTCTAACAACGGTGGTACTGATGTGTGGAATTATGATTTGGGAAATAAAAGTATATCTTGCCGTTTTTACTGTTTCTCGTGCCCATCTCGTTCTTTATGACAAGTAATCCGCCACTCCAGAACCTCCCATCACATCAACAACTTAAAAGTCTTCAAGAAACACAAGATTCAAGGAGATGAAGGGTAATTAAACTGTTCATAGTTCAATTTGGACGTAGCAAAGTTATTTGTGTCGTGTAACATCCCTTTAAATGTTCTGGACCATCCCAAAGATAATATTTACTCCTTCGTACGAAATTACCCTCCCTCCATCACTAATTATAACAAGATAGAGAACTTGGTTAAAAGCAGTGGAGTACTAATACCATCACTTCGACATCTTCAGAGAGTATTTTAACAGCCTTGATGAAGATTTGGCAGTAACTAGAAGAACACAAGAAGTAATTAATAATTATTCCTTAAGAGAAGATGTCGTATTTATACAGGAAAATTTTCGTCAAATACCTTTGGCAAAAACTGCGCTGGAGGAAATATTGCCTCTTCTTACCAGTCTAACCATAGTAGAAAATCTGACTCATGATTTGAAGGAAGAGCCATTCAAGACCAAGTTAAAAGAAGTGCTTCAAAAGAATCCTGGATACACAAAACTAAAGGAACTCTCAACAAGTGAAAACCTTGAATACAAAAATACTCCAATTGTCAATTGTGATGCTGAGAGAGTCTTTAGTATGATTAATATCATCAATACGAAAAGGACATCCAAACTAAGTACTAAGAAATTGAGGGACTTGTTTATCACCAAATGGAATGAATGTTTTGTTATCATTCAATTGTCAACACGTAGATATTAACAATATTTTTTAAATAATGTGTTACTTAATTGTCTCATTTCTATTCTTTAGATTTCGTGCCAAAGTTATCTATTCATCCTTTATGGTCAGTGGTCACTAATAAATTACGAGTACACTTTCTGTAATGATTGGTTTGATGTTCTCTAACTAACAATATATTTTGTCTTGCATAAATTTACAGAATATCTTATACATTTATAAAGTTATATATTAATAATATACAACAATCCCTCTTCCTTCATGTGTAAATAAATAAATAATTTAAGTTAAAGATATATTCTAAACAATACTCTTTTATTTGGGTTGGAATCGATATTTACTTAGAACTCTTGATCCAGGGACAGATACAATTGCACCACTGTCATATGTAGCTATGATATTTTTGAAGTAATTTCCATGGACATTCAATACATCGATGGGTAATTTATTCAGTTCAAATTTTTGAATAGAGTTGATCGAAATAGAGCTTTCTTTTAGACACTTCCATAGTGGCCTCTCTTACCACAATGTCTAAACAATCTTTTTGGCTCTTGTTCCACGATCTCCTACAGCTTTGACTTCTTCGATATATATTGAATCCACATGACTTTGTATTTGCGTTAACAGCCTTTGATACTATATCATTTAGACTATTTAGATTATTCTCCATTGATATATACTTCACATATTTTGTTTGCATCATCAAATAATCTTAATTCTGCTTCTCTATACTTACATACCAAAGTTTTATATTATAGCAATTAATATTTAATACTATTTGTATCATACAATAAATTATAACTAACATTACGACATTTTCTGGATAATATTATTTTGATTAAATAGCACCATGTAAAGCTATATTTTGGTGAAGGAAAGATATGTAGTAAATTTTCAGATAAGTTGTAATGTTAGAAAAATCATAATTGAGATATCTTATAATATGTTTAAAAATTACCCATTGGCCATCAAGTATGATTTATGAATATAGGTTTGTTTATGTCCGAAAGAAAATAGAGGAACCAGATAGTTGATGTTGTATTTGAAGGCACGAGTGCGCAAAACACGATTCCCATAACCCTAATTATAAGTTATAACCCATCCTTTGAGTGGCTCCCTGAATCCTCTCTATAGTTTGCCTCACAACAGACAACACCATCTTCTTCTGACACATTTTAGATCATAATGAAGTGGAAATCACTGCTCTTTCCTCATAACAACAATTCAATGTTTTTTAATGTAATAAATAAATCATGTTTTGATTTAAAAATTCAAAGGAAACATGAATTTCAACAAAACTAGGAAATAAAAATGTATAAATATCATTTATTTACATATTATATTATGGCTAAACATCCTTGAGGCAAATTGGCTTGAAGGCAAATAACCTAAAACAAAATGGTGTAAGAAAAATAGTTTAAAGCGAAAGTACCTAGGGTCCTTACCACACAAAACAAGGACTTTAACTTCATGGAAGATATATAAGATTAATTATAACACTATGCAACAACTCAATAAGCAATCAAAAATGTTGCGTAAAAAAGTTCCGAAATCAAAAATAAACAACTCGATTAGATTAAATGAACACTAATGTAATACATCCTAGATATATGAATCATAATTAAATTAGGGTTACTCTCCTTGCCACTAAAATATTAATTGCTTATTACAATTAGTCAAATAATCGACTTAATTATATTCAATTTTGGAACATTTTCAAGCAACCTTAGAATGTTAATTTTTTATTGCTTAATTTTCCCAATATTTAAATTTAAACTGAAAAAAACAATCATAATCGAACTTCTATTTTTGATAGCAAATATTTGGAGGCAATTGAAAAAAATATGAAGAAAAAAAAAGCTTCTCTATATATGGTCCTTCATTTTATTAGATTTTTGTATAATTAGGCACATTTTGTAGGAATTGTATTTAAGATAACTAAAAAATATATTTTTTTTCTAATGTTGGAATGTTATTTATTAATTGCTATTATCTTAAATTTTCATATATGTATAGTTATTTCACATTGAGATATACTTCTGAATCGTAACTATATGCTAAAATATTGATTTTTAAAAAGAGGCTCTAAAGGCCGAAACTATTGAGATTGAGGTTTTTAATTGTCATTTTTGTGTTCTACGGCTTAAATAACAACATTATATGTAGATTTTAGCCAACACACGTTCCATAACCTGAATTTTGTTGTATAGTGTTAGTGGTTTCCATTACATTTATCTAATAAATTGTCTTCGAACAAAAGTAAAGACCGTTTCAAAAAAAATAAAAAAACGAGTGAAACACTTTAAATAATATATACAAACTTATGTATGTAGGACATAAGTCAATAAAAAAATAGTTTTATAAATACAAGTGGTAATGTGAGTGGGACATTTGTGTATTTGCTTTACGTTCGCATGAATATGCATATTATTTTTGATAACATTTACGAAGACAATTCCAATTTTATATAAGTATTGTTAATTTTGTCAGTATTTTGTCTTCAAGGGTTGTCAAGATACCAAACTGGTTCTGGATTCCAAAGTTATCATCGGGGTTTGATATTTTTGATACTTATTTGACGAAAAAATTATAAAGAAAGGGCAATTCAAATGATCCAACGAAAAAGTCCGCTGGGTACATTGGGAGGTAAATTTGTTCACATATGATATAATCGTGCTGCAAGAACCGGTTTAAAAATCAATTCAGTATAGTACAGCTATACAGGACAACACAGGTTTTGTCACATTTCGGTTTCATCTCGTTTTGTGTCATCAAAAAAATTATTTTGTTAAACATAGGGTCAGGCGGGGGGAGGGGGAGCCCCTCAAAAAATAATTGAGAAACTTTTATCTCTGCCTTTATATCAAATTATTGTTTCTCTATAAATTAAAAATTCTTATTCGTTCAAATTTAGTCTTTTCCAAAAAGTTTAAAAAGTTTGGCTCTTCTATAAAAAAAAATCCTCGATACATTTATTTAAAAATTGAAATTTGATTTTTTTGTTACTGTCTGTCGAAATTAACGCTGTATAAATAAACTGATTTTTTGAAACAAAAATAAATTATTCTTGTCAATTAGTTCATTCAAGCCTAAACATAAATTATTATAATTTATTGATTTAAATACAAAGCTAAAATAATATTTAATCGTAAGAGTAAGAAAACTTGTATTTACATATAGTGTAATCATCTTAGTAACGAATATTTATTTTAATTTTTGTGCAAGATTTGATCTATCCAATTCCTACTATCTGGAATACTAATTGCATAATTGACTGAGGCGTGACAATTATCAGTAGCATCACTTAAGATTCCAACCAAATAGCAGCGTTTACTCCAACCTTTGTATACTATTGGGGCCCCAATATCCTTTTTACAAACACGTCCTTTTTTCGTCTTAACACACATTTCCGAGTACAGTGGCTCTCTATCAAATTCTTTCTTCGCTTCTGAGCATTCATTTCTGTATTTGGAGAGGTATTCAAGGATCGCTGACTGGTTATTTGGAGTTCCGTCACCCCATTCGCTCACTAGAATAAACATTTAAGCAATAATCAACTACATCGTTGTACAAAATTAGAAATATTTTACTTGTCAAGGAAACTGATTTAAAAGAGGACACCGATCTATGTGGCAAACATACAGGCTCTACAAGGTGAGGGATTAGTTTTACTTCGACATTAAGTACTCCGATGGCTAAGCGTTCATGAAAATCCCATTCATTCCCACCCTCGATGTACCATTTTTGCACTTTATATTCCTTTCCCGCTTTTCCTCCAAGACGAACCTATTGCACTAAGTTAATTAATCCTTGATTTAATTATTTCATCGATCTCACTGAAGAAGTAACTCCAGGATAATGTGATACGCATCTAGATGTTGACATAATGTGGTGCTGACTAACCAGGACGGCCTCACAATGATATTTGTATTCTTTACCAGAAGGTGATTTGTATGTCAATATTAGATCAGCTTGCCAGGGAACTGTGGCGTTTCCTAGCCTACCATTACAAGCTCCAGCAGTAGATCCACAAAACTTATTTGCCAAAGTTATATTAGTCGTGACAATTAAAATATAAGCAACTAATATCAAAATGACCTTCATTCTGAGGACTAAAGAACTGATACATATTGAACTCTTTTATACTTAGTAGGATATATACAAACAATTGTTTCAATTCTATTATTATTGAATACTTAATATGAGTATTTGAGTCCCTTTTTTGTAAAATGATACCCAAACGGTTAAAATGTAGGTCAAATTTTACCTACACTTGTGAATAAAATACATTACGGGCAGTGTTGGGAAAGGTACTTCCAAAATGTAATAATGTTCATACTACTAGTTACTTGCATTTGAAAGTAATTCGTTTCTTTATAATATTGCCTTCTGTATAGAGTAATAAGTTACTGATTATCCGGATTCCCAACAGCACATAAACTTTACATTACTTGGAGGTTCTTGTGTATTTCTCCGATAAATTGAAAATAATGCAAGTATAAAGTTGAACTATCATTCGTTGTTGCCATCTTGAAACTGAATTTGGGGCTAACGGCGGATTTGAGGGACCCCAAATTTATGGGGCGATTTATGGGTTTTTTTTGACAGAGGAAGATATAAATTCTTAAAATATATACGGCCCATATTCTACCCTGTTTTACCCCAAAACTTAAGTAGGGTTATCTCAGCACTGGGTGGACGGATTTTGGCCCAACCAGGATCATTGGCGGCCTTTGGACAAGGCCTAGCCGAGGCCAAAAGTATACCCCAATAGTTTCGAGACTACCGGAAGAGCAATGCAACTTGGCCCATAAAAAGTTTGAAACATTGCTTTATTAGTACTATGATTATAGTTGAAATTTGAAACCTGAAATATTGATTTTAGCGACTCAACATTGAAGCAAAAGTTTAGTTAGTTTATCCTTTTGATTTCAAAATTGGATTATTTGTCTGGATCGGATAATTGGAACCGGATTTAATTTGAAGTAAAATTATAATCAGTATTTGGAAATTCCTAAATTTAACTTTAGCAAAGAAATATTGTAATAGAAGTTGTAGAACATAAAATTTTGAGCAAAAAGTATTAAAATATCTTATAAATCTGACAATTGCAATTTGCATAATATCAATAGCATCATTTCATTCATTATCCCGCCAAATTTTAAAAATTTGCTAAATATTAACTTTAGAAAAATGATGTTGAAACAAAACTTGTTCATTTTAGTCTTTTGATTCCAAAACTGGAAAAAACGTTCATATCCGTCTGATAGTTTCTTCTATAAAAGGTCCTAAAGTTCAACCCACTTTTTCGAAAATAGGCCTCCGAGAATAAAATATCATTAATAAAACTTGTAGGCCTTCTTAAAAAAGAGTGCTCCCTTTAAAAAATTTGAAAATTGGTTTAAAATTACCTGTCCAAATGTGGATTTATATGAAATTATAAAAAAATGAAGATAATCTTAGAATATCTTTGTATCGCCAATAACTTTTGATTCAATGGTCCGATTTTTATAATTTTTAAATATAAAAACTTGCAAGAAAATTTACAACAAAGTCAATTTTATAAAATTCCCTGTACAACTTCTTTTTGCAACCCTTATTTAGTAAACTCTAATTTTAAGAAACTTAATGAACTAGATGTTAATATATAGACTAAATACATAATATAACAAGTAGATACTTATTGGGGAGAAATATGAAAAATTAAAACTATGTATATTAACTTTAGCATATATGCATTGAAATACAAAGTTGTTTAGTTTAGTCTCGTGAGTTCAAAAAGGTAAAATTTGTACGGATCAATCCGGTGGATCCGAAAATATAAAGATATGAATTTTGAACGGAAAAATAAAAATTCTTAATTTCAACTTTAGAATAAACTTTGTAACACAAAAGATGATCAAATTTATTTGATGATTTCAAAAAGGTATTATACCGTCATATTGGATAATATGATCGGGTAAAAAATTGGGTTTTTCAAAAAATTTCAAATTTCAAATTTAATTTTGGTAATATTAAATGTAGGCATTGTTCAGCTGATTCTAACAAGGTGCAACATGTTCATATTAGACGGATAGTTTCTTTTATAGAAGATGCTAAAGTTAAATGTAAAATTTCTTATATTGGAAAATAGGCTTCTGAGAATATAAATGTATAAATAGAACTTGTAGGTCTAATTAAAAAAGAGTTTCCTCATTTCACAACTTTGAAAATCGGTTTATAATAACCTGACCAAATCTTGATTTATATCTTTGTAGCTCCAATAACTTTTGATACAATTACCTGATTAATTGTTTAAAAAAAAACACTTGCCATAAAATTTACAACAATTTTTATTTTATAAAATTTTCTGTACGACTATTTTTAACAGACAATATTTGCTATTAAAAAATCTCATTGGAAAATATTCAGCCAACATTCTGCCCAAATTCTGCCCGTATATAAATTTTTGGGTTATTATGAGGGAGAATACCTTTTATTATCTATGGAGGTAGTCCAAACTTCAACCCGGAGTATCTCAGCAATGGTTGGGTGGATTTTCACCGGACTAAGTTCATTAGGTTACTTAGAGCAACCCCTAGCAGCTGTTTAAAGTTGACCGGAATTTTTTCGAGACTGCCGGAAGGGCGATAATACTTTGACCCTTGAGATACTTTTTCGAGATAATAATATTTACTTCCGTGATAATTCGGTGAAAAATGGGAATCTTCGAGAGAAATTTAAATATATGGATCAATATAGAAAGAGCTTTATATATTTATAAAACACAAATGTAAAATTGTTAATCGAAAAATCGAAAAAAAAATCGAAAATAAAAATAATGTATTAAAACCTTCATAAGTCATTTAAATTTTGAAAAAAAATAAAATATTTTTTGATAATCCTCTTTATATTTTTAATGCCTATAATATATATTTATTGCTCAACTCTCTCAACCTATTTCTTCTTGACAAAAAATAGCCTATTGAAAAATCTTTGTACCTAAATAACTTTTGTGATTACCGTGCTAACTGAACTAAACTTGCTACTAATGGAGATCCTTATAAGAGGTACCGTATTTTGGAATTATATATAATATTATATGGCCAAACAAAAAGTTATTCATCTATTTAAAATGACTAAATTTCTAAGCTTAATATATCCAAATTCTGATAAATAAAGCTAAATTTTAGCAAATAAAGAAAAGTTACATAATGATCTTGACAATATATTTTGATTTCATAAGTTAACCCTATCTTTTGTTGATTTAGAGTCATAAATATTTGCAATTGAAGCCTCCTTTTTTTAATAAGTAAATAGACTACTGTTGACGATTGATTTGAAATTTAAAAAAAATTTAATTATAAGAACCACTTAGTTTTGAAATTACTATTGAAATACATCCCCATTAAAAAAATTTTATTTCTCCAAAAATGTTTATTTACTATCTGAAATATTTATTCTGTAATATATACTAGGAAGAAGGAGTAAATCCCAAAATGAATAAATAACTTATATATAATATATAAATATCTATATATTGTATTTTTGGTATTTTTGTATATTTCTCTTATTTTCCCATATAATTTTTTTCGAAAGCACTTCCGTCTAATGACAAATGAAAGACAACCCAAGAAGTTCGATTCAATTCAACTAGATACATAACAAGTTCAATAATAAATATTTAAAAAAATTTTTAATTTGAACAAGTCTATTGTTATCAATTTTTTTTTAAATTTAGTAACTTTCTAAAGTTATTGAAGCTAGAATTATTAAAACCCCTATATCTCAGGTAATAATGAACCGATTCTTAAAAAAAATTTAAATGCATTCTTATAATGACCAAACACAGTTTTTTATTATAACAACATTGTCCTATGGATTCTCCTTGATTTATTGACGCACTAAATTTCAGAAAATTTTTTTTTTGTCTTTGGGGTTATCCAAAAAAAAAAACATATTTGGAAGTTTTAGGATCATTAAATACTGCACACAAAATTTCATTGTTCTAACGTTATTCCTTGATGGTGCTATAGAAGTAAATTTGAGTCTCCAAAAAATTTAGTAAAAAAAAATTGCGTCTTGATGCACTGATTCCGAATATGTAATTTATTTTAAAATCAAATAGTATTTACCGAAGTAATTGACGGAAGTAAAATCATCAATTTGGCACGGTTAACATAATAACCCCCTTCAATATCTCCGGACTGGATTGTAGTAAAAACTCGAAACATACCTCGTTGGAAAGCTGAGGATAAGGCAAACTTACGTTTTGACCTTCACTTTAATCTGATCACGTGTCTCGGAGTTATTTAGCCAGATGTGCAGATGTAACACAGGTCGACTTGGCCAAAAACAACATTTTGGGCCATTTGGCCCACTTGGCATCAAGATATCCCAAATTTGACGGAATTATTAGATTCCTCATCCAAAGCTGGAGGATATGTATTATTACGTTTTTCCAGATTGTATCCGGTTCGGACTTTGAGGTGACTTATGAAATATTTATTGAATATATGAAAAAAAATATAGTAAAGTGTCTTCTCTGAAAAAAACTTTTTTTTGGCATAAAATTTCGCTAAAAATGGTACCAATCGATCAGAAATTTTAACAATCTGTGCTGGCTCAAACCTGCGTTGCTCGATCCGAGCAAAACTGAAGGAGCTAGAGCCGATTTAGTGAAATCATGTTTATTTAACTAAAGTTTGTCATTTTTCAAAATTTTTGAAAAAATAGTGCGCAGGAACCTCCGGACGGCAATTTTACATTATTTGCAATATCTAACTTTTTTGTTGAGGCTGCCTTAACCAATGTTATACACACATATGTAAATGTAATACATTTTCCACTGTTAAAACCTTAACCACTCGGTTGTTGCGCCTGTTTTGTTTTTTCGATCGCGCCTCGCCTCGCCTGTGAGACACCTCGGATTGTAACGCACGTTACCGGACTCAGTAAATGTAAATGTTACCTTAATATATTTAGTAGCGCGTCATATTACTCTGTTACTACCTAATGTAATCAATTACAGTAACGCCTTGCTTTTGTAACGCGTTACACCCAACACTGATTACGAGTATATTAATAAAAAATTAATTATGTATAGGGCTATGAAAAATATAGGCTCCCGGTATCGAAAGAAAAATAGAAACTGGAAAATGACAGGGTAATTCTTAGCAAATCAATCACTTAAAACCAGCAACATCTCCGATTTTTTTCTTCAAATTAGGTGCAAATTTTAATATTAGTTAAGCACTCCAAAATCCAAAAAAATTAGCCCAGTTTTGTCCTCCATTACTCTGATTTAGCTGCAAAATATTAGAAATTGAATATTTTATATATCTTACCAGGAATAAGTCAAAGGATTCTGATGATGATTCTTCCAAGTCTCGACTATTTAATTTAAACATTTTAAGCCAAAAAGTTATTAACAAGCAATAAAGTATTACAAATACTCACAGTAAATATTAAAAAGTGTAACAAATTCTTGATTAATAGCAATACTTACTATGTCTATGTTCATTCAAAATTATTTATTTGTGTTCCTATAGCCTATTATAATATATGTATGATGGCGAAACTGTAGAGGGCGTAACTTCCGGTCACGGGGGGATACATATCTCAAAAATATAAAAAGGGAAGTAAAAACTATAATTGGTGAATTTGATTCTCTTTTTCAATCTTGAAAAACACTAAAGGCAGTGAAGGATCCAACGTATTTTCTATAAACTGGCGATATACTGTTTCGACATTAAATGTGTTCTAGGGAAAGAGCAACAAATATCCGATGCCTTATTACGTTCTCCAGTATTTAATCCTGAAAATGATGATACTCAGGATATTTCTGTTTTTTGCATTAAGTGCTTCAGAGCCAGGAGTTTTAATAATGAAAATTTAATTAATGCCTTCGATGATGATATATCATATGAACATCAACTTTTATGAAAAAATGAATCTTAAACAACTTTTTCATCATTCTCACACAGCTAGATTATTCTCAAAACAGTGGGATCTTCTCAGCATAGCTAAAAGTACGAACTTATTAGTTTATAACAGACATCGTATTGTGGTTCCCTCTTCAAGCCGCCAAGACATCCTCAGAGAGCTCCATTCATCACACCAAGGCATTCGAAGAACTCGTGATAGAGCTGAAGCTTTATATTTTTGGCCTGGAATGTCAAATAAAATCAAGCAGTTGATATCAAACTGTAATTCATGCCAAGAACTAGGCTATTCATTACCTCTAGAATCACTGCAATAATCTTCAGCGTCAAGAATCTGTGTCTTCCGACCTAAGAGAGGTCAACAAGAAAACATATCTCGTTATCGTGGACCAATATTCAGGGTGGCCCCTCATAAGTCAGTTAAGAAAGACTTCAACCAAGTCAGTCACTGACATTATGTTGACGTAGTTTGAAGATTAGGGGCTTCCAATGCATATTCGAACGGACGGTGGACCATAATTCCGGATGGAATTTGGGGACTTCTACAAAGATTTAGGTACTAAACATGAGATCGCATTCCCAAACTCACCCAATCCAATGGGCATGCAGAGGGTCCAGTCAAATTCATGAAGATCATCCTCAAAAAAAAATCTAATGACTGGGCTTCATTTCGTTCATCACTCCTGGAATGGAGAAACACACCCAGATCTGACAACCAGAATGCCTTCATAAACGACTTACATAATATTAGTATTGCATAATTATCTGTCAGTGTTGTATATTAATGTTTTGTGAAGTGTATTATTATTATGTGCTAGTTATGTTAATATATTATGGTATTTGTTGTCTTGGGGGGAGATGTGAGGTCATCAGTCATCACATAGAAAGATTAAACCTGTGTATATAATATTAGAATGTACCTTTGTATAAAATATATTTGTATTAGTATCTATCAATAGAAACGTCTTAAGTTGATAACTCAACAATGTCCATTTTCAATTTCACTCAAATTTTTCTATGTTAATTTGTAATGTCAAAAACATATAAAATAAGTTTTTAGATATGCATTCGATTCCACTTAAATACCAAAGATGAAAATATGTGCGGGGGTAGAGCAAATTTTTGAATATATATATATATATATGTATATACTAAATATTATAGTCAAGTTTTTGTAATATATATAGTTGGTTTTTAGCATGTAGTAATTAAGTGGAATCGAATTAAGGAGCGTCCGCAGGGGTGTCCGCAAGATTATATATGTATTTTTTGTTTTTTTTGTTTTGTTAGACTGTTCTTGAATTAATGGTAAATAAAGGGTTGGGCTGCAAAAAGTGGACTCTCATGCATCCTGGCCTTCATGACCTCTGTCAGAAGGTAGCGTAGGGTTCTTGTATCTAAGGATAATACCAAGTCACCTTTCATGGGCCTCCTGATGGTCTTCCTTGATCTTCCTCTCCAAGCTGGACAGGAACTCCAGATCCCTCTTTAAATTGTCCCCTCCACTTCCTTCCTTTTTCCTTTTCCATTATTATTCATCTAGACCACGTTGAAAACCAGGCTCCTGGAGCACATTACTCAACGTCCATAACCCTTGCCACCTCAACTTCAGCTTCTATGAGTATTGAGATGTACTGTCTTTTGGCTTTTTGGTCACTCATGATGACGAAATGTTTTTTTATAATTTGTTTATGCATAAAGTATGGCAGAACCAGAATGTAATAAATAATAACTAAACCTTCCTATACATATTAATGAGAAAATTAATATTCTTTATCAGTCCATGATTTGCTGACAAACCCTGTATGTATATTCAAAATTTAAAAAAATATATAAGGGAGAGTTGGGATAAATGGCGCACAGGGCAATTTGGCGAGTCGTGCTCTGCATTTTTAGTAGAATAACCATAGTCAGTTATTAGTGCTGCGTTAGCTACGACTCTTATAGGGTGGTGAGTACATCCAATCCTGAGATGTGGCTCATAATCCGAAATTATAACCTCAGAGTAATTTTTTTACGTTTATTTATCAAAACAAAATTATAAGCTTAAATTGAGTTTTTACTTTATGGGATTTTTACGTTTGTACTTTATTGAAGTATCTACAAATCCGACAGTGGGTTTATTAGTCACAAAACTAAGACTAAAATAAAATGTATTCTTAAATATTTATTACTTATGTGTCTATTTTGTAAAACTTCATTCATAAATATAAATGTATCTGTATTGATATGCTAGATCATGAAATTATAGATAAATGAAAGTCTATCGAACCCATTTTTTCTCACTTGAGTTATGTACCCTTCTTCCTTTTTAACATTATATAATTATATTGAATAGTAAATAAATGGTAATTAAATACATTTTTCGTTCGTAATTCTTTGGAAATAAATACATTCAACGATATCTGTATTAGGTAATGTTTTGTTTTTTTTAATTTCAAAAATTGATTTTTGTAAAAAATAATTGTTAAGATTAACATTTTTTAATAGACTAGTGAGGTTATGAAGATGATCTTTGTTGTAATTTATTGTGTATTGACATTTGAGAAATGTTCAATGCAAATATGACTAGCCCTTATTATAATGATATTTATTATTGTTCACATAAACGAACAATTGACTCATATGGGAATAGTAAAAATGTTGTCTTTATTTCAGATATCTAGAATTCAATGGCTAGATTATTATCATCAATGAAAAAGTAGGAAATAACATATTGAGTGTTAATTTCGTCACACAAGACTAGGCTTAAAGGTTTTATTCATGACGAGGACGTCACAAAACATCACAAACCAATTATCTTTCTGTTTTGTCTCAATAATGAAATAATTTTTATTTATTTCATTCCTAAAAACTTGTAATGGGACGATTCCAAAAAAATCCCGATGCCGATTCCGATGTCATTCTAGTAAAAATTCCCAATACCCAAATTGAATATTTTAAAGAAATAGTTAAACAATACCTTTTTTCTATCGTTAGCGTCCACAGGATTATATTTAATGGAGGGGGAAGGATTGGAATTTTGTAAAAAAAATTAATTTTTGAAGAAAAGTATTAAAATTCTATAGCTGTTTACATCAAAATAAAAAATTTTGGAAAAAAATTCACAGCTGTTCCCAAAAATTATTTTTTTTGGAATAAAATTTAAAAAATTTAATTTTACTTTTTGAAAAAACAAAAAATCAAATATTAAATTTTGTAGTAAAAAGGAAAAATTCCTTCATTAATGTGGGACTATTCTTTTCATAACTTAGAAAAGTAATAAAGTGCTAAATACCACTAATAAATAGGAATCGGAATCACAAATTAAACATTATTTTCCCAATGACGAATCTGATTCCAGAATAAACATCCGATTCTCTGATTCACATTTCCGATTCATCGTCCCATCACTTCTCAGAAGTACTCTATTGTAGTTCATATATATTGTGAAACCATAAAAAAAAAGATTAGTTAGAATAGCATGTTCTTACACCTACTATTTGAATTTTTACAATTCTAGAATCCGTAGCGTACAATTATAAATGGTTTTTTAGCCATACAGATATTTTCACATAAATAATTTTACGATTATTTGAGAAGTATTCAAACTTTTTTCCTTTCTGCTCAAAATTTATTTAATGGACTCCAGTATCTATACATTGAAATTACATATTTATAGCATACTATGCATACTTAATTTTCCTTAAAAATCCATTACCTTTTACTATTAAGAATCTCGCATCAATAAAAGGTTTTGAATAACAAGAAATTCCTTCAACGACTCAGCGTTTTCAGTCAGAAATTGATTTAAAACCTTGATTCTTTTTAAGGTTATTTGCAAATCTATGAGTATGTATATCAACATACCTTTCAAGTTAGACAAGGAACAAATAAATTTTAAGTCTAGCTATCTTTAAAATAGAATTATAATCCTTATAAAAAATTACCTCTTTGAAAAATTATCAATTAATAGATACATTGTTCCCCTACAAGTCCTTTAACGTTCAATAAAATAACTAACTAAAGTATAATCATCACACGTTGAAAAAAATAAAAGAAAATTTCCGTTATGAGGCTATTGTTTTCCCTCGTGTGTTCATACCCAACAGCGTATTTAGTATATACTTAATACAGCTTTGTTCATCATAATTAAAACGTGCGTTGCTGACAACAATCTAAGTTAATTAATATAATTTTTGCTTATTTAAATAAAGCTTGTGATTGTGTGCTTTTCTATCTCTTCTACGATCTACTTTTGAGCACAGTAAGTAAAATATCCTGTAGCACTTGTGGATATGGGATTAATAATTTATCTATATATTTCAGATCATGCCTAATAAGTGCTCCTCCGGATATGATGGACATAGCAAAGTTATCGCTCCATTCTTTTCCAATGGATGAATCCTCAAAAGGTGCCTGGCTTAGAGCCAGTCCACGGGACAGCAATGGGACTTAGGCACCTTCTAAGTATTCAAGGGTCTGTTCTCTCCATTTTCACGAGGATGACTTTGTACATGAGAGCGCAGACCACAAGCGGAAATATCGATCTTATGGAGTTGAAGATAATAAGCTCCAAAAACGTTATTTGAAACCCTCTGCAGTGCCTAGTATTTTCCCCAATCTTCCGAAATACTTATCATCCGTCAAAAGTCAACGCCCTACATCGAGAGCTACCACATCAGCCAGGATTTCTAAGGAAAATGAAGCTATCGTTGAAGCTCAACGGTCATTATTCCTTCATGATTCTGTTATTGACTTATAGTGATTTGTGTCTTAAGTGTGGAGATGAAAAATTCCCGACGAATGTTCATTGGAGGAGGACGGAGGATTTAATTTAGTTTTACGGTCTCTCTGAACTGTGTTCTGATTTTGTCGAAATCGAATTCTCAGTGATGATAAATAGTGATTTGACATTCAATTTATACCACAAGAACGTCAACCTAGATCGGAGCTACGTGAATCACCTCAGTAAGCTTCTCCAGAACATCCTTGCTCATATGAAGAGTATTCCTTTTCCTCCAATGAAAGATAAGACTAATCACTTAATCAATGAAGTTGAGAGTATCGTTGAAAATCTATATACTACAGATATATACTCTCACAAACGGAAAAAGTTGATTTTCATAAGAGAGCAACATGCTTTGATAAACTCTACACCGAAACAGAAGCAATACTCTACCGTATTATTAGCTACTTCTCTATTATGTCATAACACCAAGCCCAGCTTTATATCGTCAATTATCTCAGGATGGTTTGACTCTTCCTTCCCTAAGTCACTTAAAAAAATTGTCATCTGCATTTACCATGAATGTTGGCTTTTCATCTTCGTCCGTTGACTACTTGTCCGTAAGACTCAATTTATTGTCACACAATAAAAAGAAGGATATTCTAATGGTTGATGAAGTATATACAGCCCAAAGAGTAGAATATTTTGGAGGAAGGATGACGGGACAAGAAGGAGGAAGTATAACAAAGACACACCTTGTGTTCATGATCAAGTCTGTGTGCTCAAAGTATCAGGACACAGTTGCGATGTATCCTATTGTATGCCTCAATTCGTCTGTACTGCATGATCTACTATTGCAAATTAATAATGAACTCTTTAAAATCGGATTTGACGTCGTAGCAATCTCCATGGATAATGCAAGTCCTAATCGGAAATGTTTGTTGGTAAATGTGTGGAGGATCCTGGAAGGGATAGTGACTTAAATCCTACAAGGCCAGAACAGGAACTATTCCTCCTTTTTGATAGTACAAAGAAAAGAAAAATTAATGAGCCCTAACTTTCAGTTGTTAAAACCGAATTTCCAGCATATTCTTGATATTTTTGAAATGGAGAAGGACAAGACTATTAAAATTGATTATAAGCTCACGACAAAATCTTTGTATCCCACGTCTATTGAAAAAACCCAATGTACTTTTAGCAGATAGCACAATTGCGGCCGAAATTATTATTCTAATCAAAAACTTAATTGGAAAATAACTGCAAATTTTTTGTCCATCATTAGAAAATACTGGAATATTCTAAATTGCAAAACGCCTTCCGTAGGACGGAGAAAGAGAGACTCATCGAGGGAGCTTCTATCATTAAATCACGAGAATTTTCAATTTCTTCAAGATTTCTATGTGTGGTTAAATTTATGGAAGTGTGAATCTACCTCTCACAAAATGGGCCTCACTAAAGAAACTTTTGCTGCAGTGAACCAAACTACAGATGCTAAGTTACAAAACTTGCAACATTTCTTCTAAAAGATTGTGGCTTCGAATACTTCCTTCCAGGGCAGGTACAAAGTGGTTTTATCGAAGCTCGATTTAGTTGGTACCGTCAATTGTCTGGTGCAAACTATTTTGTATCCGTGCGCCAAGTAATGGAGGCAGAAAAAAAAATTAGGATTTCTTCCCTTGTAAAATTTGATGGCTTTGATCTGAGGTACATAAAAAATATTCATTCTGACTCTGATAAAAACAAGATTTAAACCAAGAAGAAAAGATTGATATTGATAAAATTTGGTCGACTTTACAATCCAGAGTTTAGTTTTGAATTAGAGGATGACGAAAAATCGATTTTATTATTTGTTTCAGGCTATATAGCCAAATCTAAATCCTTAAAGTTAAAATGTAATTTATGAGAAGCCAAACTTGTGTTCTCAAAAAGTTTTCCTCTAGTTAATTTGGACAAATCAATTGAGGAGTGTCCGAAAAGCAAGCTCCTAGATCAAATTAATAGAGTAGGACTGGTCACTCCAAGCGATGACTTATTTTCGATTGTCACACAAATTTATTGTTTATATAACTTTATTATTTCAAGTGAAAATGCAAAATCTATTTTTTTTCAGTGCATCAATTTAAGAAAAGTAATTACAAAAATATGTTGTGAGATGATAGATCACGAACTAATTATAATTAATCAAAATTGTTCTAATGGTCATATTTTGAAAGATTTATTTTTTTAGCATTTGTAGCCAAGTTTTCAATATTATGACCAAGAACTTGTCTAAAAAAATAAAGGATAAATTAATTTGAAAAGGTTGCACGGTAATGTAAAATCTTGTAAACAGAATAAAAAAATTGTTAAACTTACTTCCCAATATATATGTATGATGTGTCTTGTTGTTATATTATGATAGTTGTCAATAATTCCTAATTTATTTAAAATAATAAATAATAGTTGTTAAAATTTTACCACGTCTTCTTTTTTGTTAATTTTGTTCCCTTTTTATATGCGTCAGACTCATGCTGGAATGAGTAAAAAAGCGTGAGCGTTCCATGTTCTAGATTTCCATGAGTATGCCTAGCTTTTGAACAATAAATTTTCAAATTTAAATATTTGTGTTAAAACGCTGAGTAAAAAATTACTAATTATAAGCTAACAATTGAATGCGAAACTTATAAAAATATTAATTATAATATAAGTAAAGACTAAATAACGCTGACACATAGCTGTAAAAACGCATTACCACCATGCAAGCATATAACTGATGTTGCTTTGCACTCTAATTGTATATATGTATTGTTTATGTCAACGATTTGTTGCCTGAGATACAGGCTCTTCCGTCTAAAATGCATAACTTTTTAATTTAATATAAATTGTTATATTTCAAAAAATATCATCAAATTGAATTCATAATTACAATCAGGGGCACCTTATTAACATTCTTAATCAATATAGCCGCCTTTACCTTAATGACCAGTTCCAGCCTTGTGTGGAACTTTGCACTTTACAAAGCTCAGCTGTAGGTAAGCTCAAGCAGTGATTATGGCGGTCTTCAGTCGGTCCTTTGTTGTGTCCTGAAAGCTTCTCCTTGAGGTACCCAAAAATGCCAAAGTTAAGGGGGAACAGCCGGGGCTGTAGGAAGGCTAAGAGATTTACTTTTCTATCTATACTGCGGATGATTTTCCATCTTGTCAAACTCTTTATTCGATCCAAATGCAACTAATCCTGACGAGGAGGTGTCTTTAACTGCCTCAACCAATTATTTAGGCATCTTTGGCCCTGATATGGACCTTGTGAAAGCTTGTGATGTGCCTCTCGCGATCACCTGGTACACAGTAGAGTGGCTACATCCCAGCACTTTAGAGATCTCTGATGGTGATTTTCCACGCACAGATAGCACAGAATTGCAACTCTGCGTTGCTCTATGTTTCTAGCAATGACCCTCATATTGCTCGATTGACTTTGTTGATTTTTTTTTACCGTTTCTTTAGACAAATATTTACAATATTAGGGTTAAACATTCAAATATAAAAATAAGACAAAGGCCATTTAAAAAAGTGGTGTATATGTCAACAACAATATAGAAATAATTGTTGGGGTTTTAATGTCTTATAATTATTTTTTCAATCAGCAACAGCATATTTTTATGTAATATTTCGTTGATTGAATGTTTGAAATGACACTTTATGTATTTACAAGGAATAATTAATTAAAACTATCTACCATTGTAGTTATTGTAAGGGACGTGGAGATAATTATTATCGAACATTCATTTACAATATTATGTTCATAGAACATACTTTTACACTATTAGTCTTAGTAATTATGAAAATGATGTGTGTCAAGTGTTTATTTTCAAGTCCTAAATGAATGTTGTACATTTAGGCAACTTTTGTTTTTTTAAACATTTTTTGACATTTGAACAGCTCTTCAAATTTTTTTACAAAAATTCTTAAACATTGATTTCAAATGTGCATTATTTTATGACAGAGGTTGTGTGATTATTATATAATATGATTGTTTCTAAAATGTAAGCAAATGTAAAGTTACATTAAATGTTAGTCAAGTTTGAAGTACAAATATATATGATAAGAAGAATTTCTTTTTCATTAAGAATAGCGTTTAACGTAAATTTCTTAAACTCAACAAATCAGATAATCACTTAGAGGGCCAAAAAACCCAGTTATTCCTATATTCTGAATTATCTATTACAATTTTAAAATATGTGAAAATAAAGTGTTTATATTCAAATTCATATATATTTATTGTATTAAGCATTTTAAAACAATTTACAACTAGATAGGCGAAAATGCTTCCTTTAGAGAGGTATGCTAACAAACTTTCAACTTATTAAAAAATGAACAAAAAAGAGGAAAGAGCACACGTGTCAACCGTTTGTACGGTCTTTTCTTATCCCTATTCTTAGTTTTTTGCTTAACACAAATCCCTTCTTTTGTCATTTCACATTTGTTATTATTACAGTTCAATGTTTTGGGCAAGTACTTCTATAATTTTCACGGCGTCAATAACTCTTTACGCCATTATATATTTAATATCTTCATGACCTACATACATACATTTATTTTTCTAGTAAAATAGCGCCACAAGTAACACTTGTTGCACTTAAGCAATATATCTTGCAAAAGTGTCACTAACAATATATATTATTTTAATAATGAAGAAGACATTATTATCATTCTATCTAAATTTACGTATACATATGTAGATTGATATTCAACTACCTAGAAATTATATATAAAAAGTTTGTATTTAACATGACCTTATAGAAGAATGATACAATTTTATGTACGTATTTTTCCAAATCTTAAAACAGTAATATAAAGCTGTGGCATTGTTTTTCCAGACAATAAACAGTTTTTCAAGGACAAAAAAATAAATAAGATTGAAGTCTTTAGTTAATAGAAAGACTTCAATCTTATTTAATATCTTAATATAAAAGGTAACTCCCTAACAAATCTTCCATTTTACTCTCTGTTTTTCAAGGGCATACTTACACGTAGCTACACAATACTTATATCAGTTTATATATATTTTTTTTTCCGGCAAGAATAATAATAAAATGCTCAGAAAAAATAATGATGAGATACGCCATTTTATTTTCACAGAGCGCTCAGTGGCTGTGTTTTAGCTACGTACACACGTTGCTAAACCTCATAACATTTCACATTCAGTTTTTTTTATTTTATAGAACAAAATAATGCAAAAACAGTCCCCAATGTAGAAATAATTTTCTTGAACTCAATGTGCGTAGGTTCGATTCACGTTCGCATATAGAGAAGGATTATATACTAAGAATATGGACCTCAAATACAATTCGTAGGTCAGATGGAGAAAATAGTATGGTCAGTAATTTTTCGTAATATGTCGCTTTTCCTATTACGTCATTCCTTTATTTATACTGAAGAAAATAACACGGTTTTATCTATATTCTAGTCTTTATAAATATTTATACGGTAAAGTTGAGTTAATTATTATTATTTTTTTTTGATTTGGCCTATTATATGATTTTGGATGGATAAAATATAAAACTGATATATGTAGAAGTGAGCCTTTAATATTTAAAATAGCATTATTGCAGGGAAAATATTGTATAACTACGTTTAAAAATAACTTCAGTTTTCCTAAAGGCAATAAAACAAGTTTTATAAATCGGATAAGTTTTATTTTTGTTTTATAATGATAGTACAGATTTAAAATTAAAATTTGGAAAATTATAAAAAATAGGTGACGTTCCTTTGTTCTTTCACTGCTGAATAAATCAAACTTGGGTATATTAATACCCAGTAATTTTTTAATTTTTTGTTTTTTTTATCTTTTTTCCAGTAATTCATTTTGGTATCCTTAACGTTTCGAAACTTGGTCTAACTCTAGAGGTACATGCGTTCCAAATACTTCAGATCCATCTAGAAAAAATAATTTAAATCCAAATTGAAAAAAAAAAAGATATCAGGTCGATTTTCTACTCAAATTCGTTCCTTAATATACATACCCAAATAATAGTTATTGATTCCATAATTACTTGCTCCTTTAATCACTATTAAATTGGCGTTGTCTGACCGTGCATATTTTATTCATTACTTTGCCTCTATAAATGAATTGATAAAGGGAATAATTGATTGTACTAGAATACTTTTATAGAAAAAGAAACAATAAACAGATAAAATATTCATATGTCACGCAATATCTTCAAACATACTAGGAATATGGAATTTGTTCAATACAAATAATCAAATCAACTTCTTTAGATGTAAATATGTATTTTTTGAATTTTTGATCAAACTACTTTCAACTTTCATTTATGGAGCCTATGTATGTACAAGCATTGTTTGTATGTATTTTTATTAATTACTTCAAATATGAATAATTTAGCTACAATTCTCATACACATAATATTTGTACTTTACGAAATTTCTATATTTTCCATCCGCCATAAATTACTTTCAAGCCATATTATATTATTTAAAGAATTTTTTGAAAGAAAAGTTTTATTAAACCAACCTTTTTCGGGACAAGAAAAAAGACTTTTTTCTTTTCATTGCCAGGGAAAAATATAAAATATTTATATTTCCTTAGTAAACTAAATGCAATAATTACAAATTTGTAATTACTTTTTTTCATATCAAATCAGGTTGTCCAGAATTTTCAATTTGAATTTTTTGAGTATTTCTATCCTTTTAAGAGGTTGGAGCGAAATTTTGAAAGGTGTTAGGTAATTTTGCACAAGGACATATTTATTCCTATAAAATGCATTAAATGTCTGTCTTCTGTTGGAAAAAAATTATATTTATATTCACTTTATTAATTTAGATTTGTAATTATTTATTTTAGAATTCATGGCTAATTTTAAATTTATTGATAACTTGTTTGAATGTTATAATATTAGCAAAGATTAGGGATAGGGATATCGACGTTAGTTTTAATTTCTACACTATTAATATAATTTCATCATTTAGGAAGATTAAATGCATTAGAAAAGGGATTATGAGAATTCCAGCAGTTCAACAGATATCAGTTTGGCCTTTAAAACCTTTTTTTTTTAATCAAGTTTTTAGGGTATAACTACGATTCATTGATTTTTTTCGAAATGAAAGAACTATATGGATAAAAATAAAAGTAAATAATAAATTGATACAAACATTTCAGTATTTGAAAAATGAATTATTTATTACTTCATCTTGATTACAATTAATAAAATGTATATAACCGCCAAAAAGTCGAGTAAAGTGAAGCACTTTACTCAGAAGCTAATATTGTTTTTATTTTCTATTCAAGTGATATAGTTTACAATAAATTTTATGGAAAAAAAATGAATCGGTTATTATTTTTTATCATTCTAAATAAATATTAAAAACTAAATTGACCAAAGGTCAATCAAAATCGACCTTTTTTTAAAGACATTTTTTTTAGATTTAAATATAAAGTCTATTTTATAACTTCAAGTAGGATATAAATCACTTGAATAGAAAATAAAATCGATATTGGCTTCTAAGTAAAGTCCTTCATTTTACTCGATTTTTTGGTGAATGTATATATTTCGTGTTCTACGGCTTAAATAACGATAATAAGTGTGGGGTTCAGCCTGCGGGCAAAAATGCTGTTGCATGTTGTTATAAAGGGGGGAAAATCAGAACTTAATCTCTAGAAATTTCTACTTCCATTCAAATCAAATCCATATTACTGCTAAACTATACCTTGTAGAACCAAGAACTCTTTTATAAATAAATTTTTGATTATTTATCCTTTAAGCAAGCTCCTTTGGCGTAAAATTTATTTAAAATCAGATGCATTATTTAATTTCAAACAAAATCCATAAAATATGGTAGTTTTTTAACCTTTAAAATAAATTTCGTCAGAATTAGACGATTGCATATAAATAAGAAGGAGATACATATATAAAACTTTTTGTTAAGATTTTTCTTTTCATATTTATAAGGGTACACGCCAATATTTGCTTAAACTTGTTTTTCTCTGGATATTTTGCCTTAAAACCATTTTAGCTCAAGGATATTTTGACTAAATATATAAATAAATGAGATTTATCCGTTGTTATTATTTATTTTTGATTCAAATTGATATTCCCTTGGAATTTTTAATTAAAAAATGTAAACATAGTAAAAAATAGTTGATTATGTTACTTTACAAAATCTAAAGCCTCTGACTGTATTCAAGCAGCACGTTTGATGGCCTTGCTCCACAACTATCTTCTATTCATGTCTTTTGGAACGATAACATTTTGATGAACGAGAAGCACAGATACTTTGTATCGGTAGCTGATCTATTTTTTTAATGCACATTTACGATTACCATAATGAAAAATATTTTGCAATTATTGGTTAATTAAAATAAATAATTAAATTAAGCCAACAAAATAGTAAATAAAATCCATCCAAGACCTTTCAAGTATATCTTATGGCAGGTGACAATTTTAAGCCAATCAGCAACGAGAAGGAAAAAATATGGTCTTCTTCTACTGAATGTCCGCTCTAATCCTTTAATAACACCCAAAAAATCTTTGGTGGTACCTTCTGTTGTTCATAAGCACACTCAGACTTTGCTACTCACTCAATACTAAGACATACTCTCCTCAAGAATAATAAAAAATAACAATAACCGATAAACACAAAAACAAAAATATGAATTGATGGGCCCGTACTTTAGCTCGTTGCTGAATCTCATCTAAACCACATTTATTTTAGAAAAATATAAATTTATATTACCTCATGCCTTTTCGTTTTTTATATGAGATTAACGCCTAAACGCCTGCGGTATTAATTCATTTTAATTAGTGCTCCCTGTATGTTGTATTCGGGTTTTTTTCTTTACACTGTATTAGTATATGAATCAGGGAGTACTATATACAGTTTACTCGCTGCCGTATTTTCATAAATCATTTTTTATTCACTAGATGGCTCCTATTAATGTGACTTTTTATAGACTTTTTCATGACAATTAGTAAGATTTTGTCAAAAAGACCAGATTTCTCAAATCAATTCTGTCAAATTGAATACTGAATACTCAAATTGTATCTTATGGTCACATAACCAAATGCCTTAATTCCCTTCATGGAATATCCTTTTAGATTGGGAGAAGCAAGAGTTGATGTTATTTATTATGTATTGGTACCTTTAGTGAAAATAAGTAGTAGTATAATCCCATTCTCGTCGGGATCTCCCATATTGACTCAACCTTGATAATTTAAGTAATCAAATGGATGTTCCCGATTAAGAAGTAAGATAAAGACTTAAAGAACGATCATAGATAAAAAATGTCGTACTCAATTATTTACTGGAGCAGAAGATATATTAATATGAAGTATAAAGGCATGAATAGGTCAAAAGACACAAAATTATTATAAATACCCATAAGTGGAACTTGTTTTATTAATTAAGAACATTATCTCTTATTATTGTATTCCTCTATAAAATTGGAAATATATCAATAATCCGGCTAATCTTGATATTTTAGAGTAGAAAACTTTTGAATGCACGGGGGTGAATAAATTATAAGCTTTCTCCTAGGACATATTGGGCTTCCAATATGTACTAAAAAGCTATAAATTGAATATCACACTCGGGTTTCAAAACTATTATATTGAAAAAAATAAAAAATATACACTCCACAATTACTCCGTTTTAAGCAAAATGCTAAGGAAGAATTGAATTGTCTAGTAAATAAATCAGGTATGGGCAAACTACAGCTCGGGGGCTGCATTTGGTACGGCAAATACTTATTGTGCCCATCAATAAGATATCATGATTTTTACATGCAATTTGAATTTATTTCTAAAAAGATAATGAAAAAAGTACCTAAATTTATATAGAAGCTATCCAATTATTCCCAAGAGTGGGAGTTTCCTTCAATTTGTTCTCAGTTTAACAAGAGCTAATACAAGTTGAATCAATTAACATGCAGAATAGATAAGGAATAAGGAAAGTAGAAGATTGAGAATTGACAAAAAAACACAGAAGGTCCTGACTATTTTTGATTGATCGATTGTTTTTCCTTATAAATTTTGATTTTATATTGAATATTTTAACGAAGGTGGAAGCGAAAATATAACAGACTTCATATTAATAAAAGTATGGGAGTGATGACAGTGATGACTCGTAAAACACAAGAAAATAAAATCACTAATCAAAAGTTGCTTGAAACCTTTCCAACTATTTTTTAATAAATAAAAATTGATGACTTTTTCAATATGATATGACCTCTAATGGCTTTTTTGGGATCATTTAGATATATATATTTAGTTCATTCGAATTATAATTATCCAATATTTCATTTTTCATTTATAAATCTTTTAGTTTATTAATACAAAAAAAAAGAAAAAGGTCAAAAAACAAAGATATCTCGCTATTTTATGAGTTTATTGGAGACAAAAAGACAATTTTTTTAACATATTACTTAAAACACAATTAAGTACTGACTTGGCAAATTTCCGTCTGATTGGTTTGTACGTTTGCTAGTTCATACCCAAGAACGAAACTGTTGATTCATATGATGATTTTTTTTTAATGGAGTTGTACTAATTAAGTTAAGTAAATATTTTAGTATTACTTTTACTCAATTTATTCTAGGAATCTTCTTTGAAGTCTATATACGTGAATCATATTTCCTTCTCAAGGAATGATCGGGTCGATAACCTACGCAAATTGAGTTCAATAGAATAATTTCCCCTGAAATTGATAGATTTCTCATTTACTGAATTATTAGACTCAATAAATCGTCACGCAAACTATATTTTTTTTACTTTCAATTACTGTTTCCACCAAGGAATTTGAACGTATGTTATGTTTTTTCCCCGGTTTGTTTGTTAGTCACCAAGATTTCAGCAAAAGTTACGGATCGATTTTGATCAAACTAGGTACGAAGATTACATATAGTCAGAGTAAGAGGCCATTATATTTTGAGAGGTCAAGATAAGACAAAATGTAAAAAAATGGATGATAGATCATAACTTTGCAACAATTAAGAAACATAACTCAATTTAATTTTAAGCGGAGGTTTTTGCACTCTACCGAGTTCTCATTATAGTCCCTTTTCATTTAATATTATCTGACATCCTACAAAGTTAAAATATTTATTATTATATATACGTACAGGGTAGGATGAGGCATTGAAGATGATAATTTCTTCAAAAATGAACCACAAACATATAATGCTCCTAGAAATCAAATCAGTAACCCAATTTTATTCACTTTTGATCATTTAGAAATATTAGGATTAGTTAATATGAGATTCATCAAGAAACACGCCTCTCCAATAGAAATAAATATGATGAACTACGACGAAACTCACAATTTCGTTACTATGTCATGTATATTCCCTCAAAAAATGTCTTCCTTTGATGAGGTTTAATATGATGTACTTCTAATAAAGGCGATGTGAAATTAGAAGTTAGATTTAAAAGGGATGAAAGGAAATCCAAATAGCCTATCCAGACATAATATTATTTTGCCAAATTCTTGAAAAATTAGGATAATATATTATTCAATGTACATAATTTGAAAACAGCATAATTTTCTGATCACATCGATTAATTTTTAGAGGAGAAAGGAGTTGTTGACAAGTCGTTCTGCCTCTACAAAGAAAACCGATTCACTCAACTTGGTTACCATCAAGCTGGTCATGACTCCCTTCCATATTTCAAAAAGGTCGTAGAGAAAACACACTTAAACAATCTTCTTGTTTGAGCATGCAGAATATACCTGGAGAATAATTTCATAACAACAACATTTAAGACTCTTGTCATTTTAACATAAAACCTTACAATGTCATTTATTAACTGTATTGAAATTTCCAATCACAAATTACAGTCCAAATATCTTCAGAAATTGCTTAAAGACTTAGAGAAGGGTAAGATGGAAATACTTAAAGAATCTCATGTAGAATGGAAGTATGTAGACATGGCAAATAAACAAGGTGAATTAATAGTGTAGCACGGGATACTGTGAGAACGGAAAGGATAATGAGATAGCTACACATATTCATAAATTGTCCAGTAAACAACGGGAACATCTGCTAACCAATAATCTCAACTGTGAGAGATACTTCGGTAATTTTGGGTATTTGGCTTTTTTTTTTAAACAAAGATAACTGCATGTTTACCTTTCATACCTCAGAAGTAATTGAAAAGAGGTCCATGAAATAATGGAGGTATTGATTTTGATTATGAATAATGCTTCAAATGAAATTATCTTTAGGCAAGAGCTCCAGCACCTATAAGTGACCAATCTGAGAGATGTGATGGCTAGATTTGGACTGTATAAGGTCATAAAATTCACTGATGCCACAATGAGATACAACAGCATCACCATGTTGGATGCCGTATTTGAAGAAACAGAACCCATCACAATTCTGACCAAGGATGAAATAATGGGTAAGGCGAACATTTTTGGTTCTATAGATGCAGAAGAACCAAAAGCCAATGAAGAACAACATGACTCAATTACCTTTTCTCAAAATGGCATTGTGAGACACTTGTGATCAACTTCAGTGGTATTTAGGGTTTTACTTGGATGAAAACAGAGATGTGAAGCGTAGATCATTTGGTTAGGATTCAGATTGGGAATGATGGGAAATGGAATAAGCCTAATATTAATGAGATTAAAACGATGTTCATGACAAACATATATTAACAGTAATCAAGATTCTAGTAGATTGTGATTATACAGTTATGGATTTTGTCAAATAATTATGATATTGTTGATATTTTCAATTTCATTTTTGTGTCTTTTCATGTATACAGGGCGAGGACTCAAAAGTTAGATTTCTTTTCGAGGCCGTCAAGCCACAATTCTCAAAGTCAGATAATTTGCACTTAGTGCAATTCGAAAGAGCTAACAAAAAGCAACAATTTGATCTTTGATTGTGTTTTTGTGCGATCAAAAATGTTCGAGCAACATGTAAAACAGCATATAAGTACAAGTCGATCTCCGACACTAAGATCTTCACAATGGATGCTGTTCTAAACAGGAAAAATCATTGCTTCTTGGCTGAATCAAGAACTCAGGGTTAGAGAACCTTCAGAACCAAATATTCAGCTCAGGCGATGGTCCTCAGCGTCGTGGCGTTCGAAAGCAGCAAGATGTCTTCCTATTTCTTTAATACCAACAAGAAAGTCAACACGGATGTCTACTACAAGGTCTTCAGGTACCATATCTAGCCATGGTTGAAGAGCACGTGCCCAGGGACAACTATTTGTTTAACTAAGACGGCGCCCTGGCACACACGTGGCTTCGTCCTCGCCCCATGTGAAACCCCTGGACTTCACTGTTTGAAGTATCTTGGAGGACAAGACAAACAAGACTTCTCACCACTTGTCCTCAGACTTCATCAAGGACAGCTGTGACTCTGTTCGTCCCTGTATTGAAGCCATAATTCAGAATGGAGGGCGACATATTGAATAAAAAATGTAGAAAATTGTTGAATTACCAACTTTTGATTAACAAAAAAGCTATTAAAATGGGACAAAACAAAAATATGTAGAAGTGAAAACGGTTCTTAAAATTTTCTAATTTTTGAGTCCTTACCCTATATATAAAATATTTTTTATCATTTTATCTATAATTACAATTTATAATCTTAGTGAGTAATTCCTATCTATTTACTAAAATATTGGAAACTTCTACATCTAAATGTGTCTTAAAATAGGGGTCCAAAATGGTGTTTTTTTTGTCTAATTTCTATACTAAAATTGGATTCAAGTATTCCAAAATGTGTCTAGAACCTACCTCTAAAAATACACATAAAAATTTGATATTTTATTTTTTTTAAAACTTAATACTTGAAATTTCATTATCTGTAAGAAGCTATTTTATTTAAAAAAATTAATTTTGCACATCCAAGGAAAAAAAAGAGTTGAATTTTTTGTGGACTAGCATTATTTTGTTCTGATTTCTTTAATTTAACAATATAATTTAAGCATTATTTGAGCAAAACATGTGCATATCAATTTTATTATTCAGATTCAAATTAATAATTTTAATTAGTATCTAATGAAACAAGTTTCTTATTATAAAGCTATGAAATAGGTCTTAATAAAAACAAAAATCTGAATCATAATAATGCATTATGTTTAATTATGGTGTCATATTTTTTCTCCCTTAATGATTATGAGGACAAAATAACATTATAGAGGACATTTGTCGTTATATTTTTTAAAGTTTAATTTCTCAATTAAAAAAAGTCACAAAATATATATGTCAATGTATGCGAATATTTATATATTTACATATTTTGATCTCAGAAATAATAATGTCGTTATATTAGTGATGTATTGGAGGCGTATGTTTATAGCATGGTGTGTACAGAGTGCATTATAGTGTACTTCTTGATGTATATTATATATAGTATATACATATTTTTGATCTAAGAAATAATAATCTAATCGTATTAATGAAATATTTCAGGTGTGTGCACTGTGCAAGTAGCTTCAAATATATAGCATTGTTATTACTCTTAGGTATTAACTTAAGATTTGAATAAAGTATAAACTTTGTATGTAAAAATGAATCAACTCTCGTAGATATTTTGTATCTAGCGTACTGGGTTGTGTGTTTGAAGTTAACACTCTGGAGTACTAAAGTACTCATTGGTCATCCATTTTCTCAAAGGTTTATTATCAATGACTGAGTGCAAGGTTGATAATCCTGTAGAGAAAAATGCGTGCAAGGAGAAGGGGGGGGGGGAGGGGAGAAAGACTTACGGTATCATTGTTTAAAATACTGATCTGATAATCAGGTACCTGCTTTATCATGATTTTTGAGGGTATAATGAAAGTATTTATAAGCAAAATGTTTAATGACGATATACTACGAGACCTAGATGTTTTTTATCCGTTACAGTAGATATGAAAACGTCACACTCCATAAAATTGTAATTCATTATGAACCCTATTCTCAGAATAATAACTAATGAAACGACAAAGTAGAGTATTTCGAAATATATTTGAAGTTCCAAGTTTAAAAAAGAAGGCTTAAATTAAATATAATCTACATACTAAAAAAATAAAATATCATACATTTATGTTAAATATACAAAATTAAACAATTCTAATCATATAACTAATAATAACAATAAATTATAAATACAGAATATTGAAATAATAGATTTATCCAAATAATATTTTCTTGGTCAGACATCGGAATCCAGTTAAATATTTCAAAACTTTAGGTTACAAAAAACAAGCTAGACGTTGAGTTTAATCAAAAAGATAATCACCCTTTTTTCTTCATGTGGAAGTTGCTATATACAATTGGGCACAGGATAGATATATCTCTACCGATGAGATCTAACTAACTATTAATAATAAAGTAAATGTCAAAATCATAAAATTAGACAATAAATATAGAAATAAAAAATGTTAGAATTAAATCCATCATAAAGATTTAGAACAAAAGTTAATTATCTAGTAATGTCCGACGATGTTACTCCTTATTAAGAGCATCAAAAAAGATTTTTTCCCGGTTATGTATGCTTATATAACAACATTCTATTATCATGAAGGATATACACTATTGCTAATTATAATGCTACACCCAATGTTGTTGTGACCATTTAAACAGTTGTTTTTGCCTTTTATGAGTTTTCTGAACACCATTTCTTGGAGTTTATCAACCATAGATAATCTTTAAGTTATAAAAAAGTAATATTTATTGGCTATGTAATATTGGAAAACCCAATGATCATACCCAAGTCTTTAAGTGAAGAAACTAGTGTCAGACAAATTAGTTGCGAACCATCCAAAGCTACCACCCCCGTTGCTGTGACCATTTAAGCAGTTTTTTTGCCATTTAATGATTTGTGTATCATAATTCTTGATATTTTTAGCTAAAATAGAATCATATTTTATGGTTAGATTTAAAAAAAAAATGAATACTTACTGTTAGATGGTACAAAATTCAGATTTGAATTTCGAAATTAGTAAATATTTTATACTTTTTACTGATAACTTTGATCTTAATTTGGTGTGGATAACTCAAAACATGCTGAAAATTATCTCAATTTTACAATTTACAATGGGGGTATTTCTATAAATGACATCATTACCAACATTCTCCAATAATTTAATGATGGTTCCTCGGGAAGGGAAGAATTTACCCGTGTATTTCTCCATAAATTTTTTGAACGTAGGATGATTAGCAAAGGGTATATTACATGCAATAAGCATCTTTGTGAGATCATAGTTAAAGTATGACTTGATGTAGTCATCATTAACTTGATTTTATAGATTAATATTCATGCTCTTGATATGAGATGAGGATAATGAGTGGCGGTTAATTTTAGACAGGGGACTAAAGACACATTCATATCAACAAATCCAACAAGCCATCTGTTTCTCGTCCAGTAAGTATTTTCAAATTCCTGGGCCTCCGAGAAATCGAGACAGAAGGAGACGTTATTATGACCAATTTATTTAGTTCTTTATCGACTATCAGTATCTAATATTATATTAATATTGAATAATAAGGGCGGGAATTGATAACGTTTTTGATAGAGGAAGATATTTATTATTTTAGTCAATGGACAATGATACCATTTGTATTTATTCCCTTCTCTTCGCACGCTTTTGTATCCTTACCAAAATTATCAATCTTATCAATGAGTACTTCCGGTGTTTTTTTAGTTGGACCATTAATTTTTAATTAGTAATATAAATAATGAATTTTCTTTTCCTTAGCAACTGTCATTATTAATTAATTCCCGAGAACTGAACATCCTTTCCCAAATAGATTCAATTACGTTCAACTTTGAGATTGAACGTTGATGTGTGCTCATAAAAGACTGAACGGATTTGTTAGGGAGTTATAATTATAAGTTCTTATGGTGATCGACGTCGAAGTAATTCTAGCAAATGTCCTTGTTTATATCCATTTCTCCTTCCTCTCTTGTCATAGCTGATTTAATGTAACGTACTAATCATTATTCTTTATCTCCATCAAAACATTCTTCAAATTGTCAGGGTTACCATTTTGACTTTCGGTTTCTTTTATTTTAACATGCCATTCTACGCTGGATTTTCATCATTACTTATTATTATTCTTTCATTCTTGAGGACAGAACATATATGAATTGATAAAAGTATTGAGTAGTTCCATGTTAGTGTGTGCTCACGAAAAACGAAGAGTAACCCTACGTGGTTATCTTCTATGTTATTAAAGCAAAATTTGTCTTTTAGTCGACGCCTAATTATTCGGGGCAGTACAGGGTGCTACAACTAATATTCGCCCTTCTGGTTTCGGTGCTATTGGTTGTACCACAAAGTTATAATAATTGATATATTATTACATGTCTCAAAAGAAAGCTACATAATTTGTTTTTGAGCATTAACATTTTTGATATAAAGTACCTATAGCAATAGGATTCCTACGCTTCTGAATATTTAATTACCTCACGCTTTAATAGCAAATTGGTTATTATTTTTAGCAAAAAATAGCTCTTCGTGACAAAATATTAATTGCTCATAACATACTCCACGAAGAGGAGGAAACCTTTGAATTTTGTTTAAACTTTTAATCTTCAAAGTTTGAATGCACATTATATTTTTCTTGGTTCAAATCAAATTGGTTTTTATTCATAACATATTTCTTGGACTCAATAATTTCTAATCATAGGTTTTTTTATTTTTTGAAGGACAAAACTTATGAATCATAATATTGACAAAATAGAATATACGAGCATTTTATTATTATTACTTTGGGTACAATAAATTACGTCATCATTTCTTTTTCTCCCCCTTTGAAGGGCCATAATAAGACAAAGATAAATAAGTTGAATGTTGTTTCTCCCCTTCTTTAAAATGTGATATTTTCAAAAACTAAGTAGTTCCTAAGATCAGATGTAATTCAAGTGGTTTCAGATTTTAAGTTTCGAACAAGATGGAACTAACTCCCTGTCATGCAAGCTAAAAGACTCAAAAATATATAGAGTTTAACCTTGAGGCTTTTTGGTCAAAGAACATGTGTCCTCCTTGTTCCCCTCAACTTAATATTTTGGATTATTATCTTAACGTGGATTTATTATCTAGACAACGGTCAAAGGAGCTGCCTGCACCAATCCTCACAGGTCTGTGAGATCTTTGAGGTCTGCTATTATGGCAGTAAGGGCTGACTTGTCAGAAGACTACACAAGGTTTGTGTGACAAATATAGTTATACCCTGCAACTTGTTTTTTTAAAAGGCCTAACCAATATCCGTTGGAAGTTTTAAGGGGCATACTCGTGTTCTACGGTTTAAATAACAATAATAGATGTAGATTTCATCATGTTTTTGTTGAATAGGGTTATTTTTGTTAAAACCATAAAATAAAAAATGACCATGTTATGTAACTGGTGTGGTCAGTGTCTCTATATTTTATTCATTACTTGCCCTCAATAAATGAATTGATTGTATTGAGATACTTTGAAGGAGGAAAAAAAAGAAGCAATACAGAGACAATATGTTCATAAGTCACGCAGTCTCTTCAAACACACTCAGAATATGAATTGAGTTCAATACAAATAATCAAATCAACTTCTGCATATGTATATTTGTATTTTCTGAATTTTTGATCAAACTACCTTCAACTTTCAGATCTTATATAATTATATATGTACAAGGTTTGTTTGCTTGTATTCGTATGCTATTGGGTAAATATGAATAATTTAGCTAGAATTCTCCTTCATCTAATATTTGTATTTTGATCATTTTTATCCCTTCCGTCCAGCATAAATTGCTTTCAAGGCATACAAATTGATTTAAAAATTTTTTGAGAGAAAAATAATACTAGCCTAGGTCTGTCAACTAAAACCCTGCTGGCGAGGACTTTATACTTGGATTCGTCAATTTAAATAAGAATAATTTTTTCCTATGGGCCGAATTTTTCTATGAGACCGATATAGACTGAACTTTTTTAAAAGACCGAATTAGATCATTCTAACATAAGTCATAACTGTCTCAGACTGGTTTAGGATTTCCAGATCGAAACCCAAAGCTGCTAACCGGGCTCTTCCAAACAGATCCTCCTGGTGGCGGGCTTATACTTGGCGAAAATAAGTTTGAGACAAACCGATGTTACATGATAAAATTCATTTATTCTTAATTAGATTACATTTATAACACCTGGGAAAAAGTACAATTTTTGAACCCCCTTCTCCCCTGTCTGTGTTAGTCCAAAATTTGATACCCTCCTCAGGACTTTGGACGTACTTAAAATTACCCTCTCCAACTGTATGTATTTGTAAATAAAATATATTTGTTATCAAGTATATCAGGATTGTATTTTTTGGGGGCTATATATAATTTTTTCAAATATAACATATAAATTCCTTTGTTTGAAACAGTGATCAGCTTTCAATGTAGTGTACCCAAAATATCCTATATCCCTTGCCTACCTCTCATCCTAAATCTATTTAAATCGGTACCCCCCCAATCAACTGGACGTTATAAATGTATAACGCCTTATTATAGAGAGTTTCTCTTTCTAAAAGGAAATTTTAGCGTTCTGTTCCAAGAGTAATGACAAATTTTGAAATCATAGTTTATATATTTTTTTAATTTTAAATATAATTTAAAGGGCTGGCGAAGCAAAGGCGACCCCTTGGAAGACCTATTTTTGGTAGTGGCACAGGGGGGGGCTGAGAGGGGAATTTTTGATGGCTCTAATTGAGTATGAAATTTTCTAGTACAATAGCTTAATTCGAACATATTAACTTGACCATTTCAATCATTCTAAATCAAGGCCCGAGCCTCATCATTTAGGCAAATACTTACGGATTATTGTGTTAAAAATTTTGAAATTTAGTTCTCAAATGAGGCCTCCCTGATCTTATCAAAGTGGAAGTCACAATTTGATGTGGCACAGTGTATATATTACTACCTTATGATCGGAACGCGGAACGGAGATAATGGCTGAACGCGGAACGAAAAAAAAGATTGAATGGAACGCCAAAATAGTGGAACGCTTACCTGCCTTCATATTTTATTGTACGTCTCGAAAGAAAGCTACAAAATTTGTTTTAGAGCATTCATATTTTTAACATAAAGTACCTATAGCAATAGCTACACTTCTAAATATTTAATTACTTCACGCTTTAATAGCAAATTTGTTATTATTTTTGGCAAAAAAAAAATATACATGAAAAAAAATTTAATTGCTCTTAACATAGCCATAAGTGGAGACCCACGTTTTTTTTAAATCTTCAAGGCTTGCACATCAATCAAACATGATATTTTCCCTGGTTCAACTCATGCTTTTATTCACATCATATCTTTTGGGGTCAACCATGTCCGAAATAATTATCGCAAGGAGTAAGCTATTTTTAGTTTATTTTTTAGGAAAAAATTTAAAAATGATAGTATTAAAAAAATATATAAAATCCGTGCATTTTATTATTATTACTCAAGTCATCCCATAGATAAATTGTGGTTACAATTCACACCATTTCAACAGCTTTAATCTTTGTGTAATTTGGATCATTCATAAATACCGTCATCATTTCCTCCTTCCCTTTTTCCAGGGCTCGTTTTGGCTTGAGCGTGGCCGTGGTTAAAGAAAATTTGATTTTTTTAAAAAAACAACTAATTTCACTTCTTAAAAAAAGTGGAACGTTCTTTTGTTTAAAACGATTTTTCATAAAATACATTCATTTTATTTTCTCAAACAGTCTTTTTTAATAAATGGTGTGCATATTTTATCAAATGACGTATTTTCAGATTTTTATCAATTTCTTCTCAGTGTATATGATTAAATTTTTACAAAAAATATCCAGTGCAGGAATACCAATGTCTGGAGCAAATGTGGTATTGTATCTTGCCTAATTCAGCAATTGTTAACCGTTCTATACCTTTCAATTGTCATTTATTCACCCCAAATAAAAATAAATAAGAATGGAAAGTTATGTGACATTTTTGTCATCCATTTATGTTCTATATTAATAAAGCAAAGTTTTTCTTTATGTATTTTTTTCATTATAACATACATACATTCATAAGAGTATTCGTTTTAATGAAATTTTGCGGGCGTATTGAGTATATCAAAGAGCGTGAGTAGGAATGACACATCCAGACTAAAGTACTCCCTATATCCCGTCATATTTTTTTTTTTCTCAAGCTGTTATCATAATTATTTCATTCTGAGGAGAGAACAACTATGTCTGAACTAGTAACGTGTGAGTGTGCTCCAGAAATACATTGAGTAGCACTGTGAATTTCTTGAGGATTTATCTTCTCTATTTTTAGGTAAAGTTTGTCTCTTGGACTACGCCCTTTCACTCCAGGCATATCAGGTACTATCTATGTACATGTTGTCTATTCTTTATTAAATAATGTCGACAACGTTTTATCAATTCTATTTTTCGCACACTAAATAATAAATATTAATCTAATCTCTTGAAAAGAATAGTAAAAATAATATAAACAAAAGCAAATTAAGTAATGAGCCGGCTTGATTCGTATTCACTACAGTATTCACCCCCAGTATACTGGATAATTAATCTTTAAGTCTGGAGGAAAACTTTACTCGACGACCAGGTGATGTTGTTTTGCTTAAAGTCTTCGCATTGATCGTTAATAAGTTCCGATGGCATGAATGCTATTTTGACACGATCGATGCTGATGGTTTCATGCTTCCCATCTTTGTTGATCTTAACAGTTTTGTGGGTGCGTTCAATAACCTTGAACATATATAGATAGGGTGAGTCCCGTTTTGGTAATAGGAGGAGATCTAATAATATCAGTAACAGTGTGTGTAGTCGAATTTCCAAAGAATTGGTCAGGAAGATGTAAGGATGTTCTGTAAACAAGTTGGCTTGCTGAGTAGCTGATGTCTTCTTTTAGCGTAGAGTCCCAGTAAGACATGTGGCAGAGATTGCCTTCAGTTGGCGATGAAATTGCACCACCGTGCCATTTGCTGTGGGATGGTAAGCTGTCGTCTTGAAGAGCTGACCACCCATAAGATGGTTAAGCTTGTTTTAGAGATGAGACTAAAATTTTTGTCCGGGATTTCGTGACTTTGTGGGGCGAACCATCTTTTATTTTTGGTATTGTAAGCATTCATTCCATCATTACCTGATGTCTTTCTTCATGGTAGGTAGTGACAGGTAACGATCCGTGACTAATTTGATCGTTGGTGATATTCCTGGATGTGAGAGTTCGTAGAGAGATTCGAAAATGTTAAGTTTCATCCCTGTGGACTCAAAAGGTCGTGCTGTACCCGAAGAGACATCCAAAGTACTAATCGAGTTCCTTGAAAGACTTGAAAGTAACAACTCTTTTAACCTTGCCAGGGCAACTAAATCAACTTTGGTAACTGCATGAAGAGACAGCCTCGAAAGGTAATCGGTTACCTTGGTTGCTACACCTTGGACGTGTAAATGTCGCTTGTGAATTCAGATATCAAAATGAAGTGCCTGATTTCATACAGTAAATTCCTATCAGACGTAGACATGAGTGCATATGTCAACTGTTATCACATGAAATTGCCACTCAATTTGAATTTACAATTTGAAGAGGGCACGAGTAAGGACTAGAAGATGGGCGTATAATTCCCAATTCTAACTTGTGGTTAAATTCCTCTTTTGCAGCTTTAAATTTATCTGGAGGAAATTTATATATAGTGGTAAACGTCGAGTGTAATATCTGCAGTAAACGTTGCAGGTCTGAACAGCGAAGTACATTTTCTGAAAAGGCCTGGCAATGCAGTCAGCAGAAGCAGGAAAAGCAGTGATGATAACATACAAAATTGAAGCAGGTATCCTTATAGCACAAAGTTTGGTCAAACCACCAATAGGTCGATTTCTTCGTACGTCCTGCAACAAGTCTAAACAACACAGAAAATCGACTCCTTTGATGGAATATGAGAAATTAACGATAGTGAATATCGATCAAAACATGCAGTGAAGACTTTTATTGAGTTGCAGTGAACGCTGACCAAATGTAGCAATATGTGAAGAGTTTGCTGCCTTCAAATATTCTGCTCTTTGGAATTGTTTCTGATCTGCTGGAGTATCCTTTATAACACATAATTCAGCTACAGTATCCACTAGAAATTGTTTCTTGTATAATATGTTGCTGATAAAGAATGGGACACTACCAGTTGAAGACAGAATGTCTGTCGCCATTACATCGCCCTATTGCCGTTTTCCGACCCAGAGCATAGGTTTTTACACTTGCTAGCTTTTTAAACCAAAGGATTCCTGATAAAAACATTGTTCAGATGAGTGTGTGAATAACATGCTCCAACCCTGTAATCTTATTTTCAAGTAGTTCGAACTCCATAGATGCAGATGTACTAACCGTGGAAATGCTAGGTGTATATACCTCCATCACCTTGTCCGCGAGTGCAGATATCTCTTCCAAATTAGTTGACGATGTCGAAATAACTATCACGACTGCGGTAGGTAAATTGAACAGGTCATTAAACTACTGTCGTCGATGGAGGTCGTGCCCCACAGCTGACGCATCCTACGGAGTTGTTGGGAAGGTTTTTTCTTTCCTAATTCCTCCATTAATAGGAATTGTTGTAGTCGTCGGTGCTCGGATGCTGAAAGACGATCTATGAGAGTCCCACATAAAAACTCTATCAGATTCAGATCTTGCGAGTTTGGAAGCCCAAAGCCGGCGAGATGAAGCCGTAAAAATTGTATTGGAGTAATTTGAAACTTTTTTCGAGGTGTGGCAGGGAGCTGAGTCCTTTTACCACATTTGAGGCCTCCCATTAGCAACCATGGCGATCCAGGGCTTTTGCTTGGTCTCTAGCACATTCAAGTAGGCATAAGTGTTGACTCTGAGATCTTGGAGGAACACATGAGGAAGCATAATGTAGTTCTAGAGTTACCGTCGGAACACCAGAGGCAATTCAAGTTTCATTTCTTTGACTTACGAACTCAAGTACTGGAACGAATTAAAATCCTATGTATTACTGTAAATATTTTTATTTCTGGGTATAAAG
The DNA here is from genome assembly GCF_016086655.4 of Lepeophtheirus salmonis. Taxonomy (NCBI): domain Eukaryota; kingdom Metazoa; phylum Arthropoda; class Copepoda; order Siphonostomatoida; family Caligidae; genus Lepeophtheirus; species Lepeophtheirus salmonis. Next base: position 16,775,525 of record NC_052138.2, on the reverse strand, counting down.
GTTATGATTTCAACGTCAGCGGAAGAAAATAAGTTAATTGGTTAACTTTTTATTACACCCACAGTGTTAAATATCATTTTTCTAGTTGGAATTGCTAAAAATTAATATTATAGCCCTTTTGTCAGCTGGTACTTTTACATAGTCATTTCCTTATCTGATGCCTAATGCCCCCCTCATCAAACTATGGGCGTCTACGATGATCTTTAATGAATTACTATTTTCGAATGTTTTAGTTTTTAATTTTCATTAAACTGATATGATTAACATTACCTTAATATTTTAATTAATTATGTCTTATTATAACTGTTTGCACTGATGCTGTTTTTTCATCTTGTAGGAACAAATGAAATAGAGTTAAATAAATTTCTACCCGCACTTATTAATAGTTATCCTTCTTCGAATCATGTGATTTATTTGGAATTGGATGACGATTTTAAAGATGTTAACTCCCAGGAACTATCAAAAATATTTCATGAGGATGATAAGTAAAAATTTAGATATAAAAATTTAACTACATGTATTGTTATTTTGTTTTTCAAGACAAATCTCTGTATATGTATCTGTTGAGAAGTGGATCAACGATTTGAATAAAATATTGATCAAACCAAATACTCTAAAACTTATTTTTGGAAGATTTGAGTCATTGAAAACGTTTTTAAAAATAGTAAGTATTTGGTTTTTGAAGGTGTTGTATAGATGTATTAGAATCAGATGGGCAGGAATATGTGTTTTTTGAAGTTTTGAAATCCACTCAATACTGCCGATTCCACTTATACCTACGCATACTTATTGATTACGGTAGTGGGTATCACGGGAGTCCAAAATTGAGCTATCACGCATTCTGACCCCCAAAAGTTACCCCTCCCCCCTAACCTTTTTTTCTCCGAAAAAGTTATAGTATGACGTTAAAAAAAAATTATCAAATAAACTTGTTTTTTCTTATTTATAAAAAAGCTTTATGTGCTTAAAAAAATGATATTGCACGATATGTAATTTTTTGCTAAAGTTAAATCCCTTACTTCTACAACGAGATAAACTTTGCATGCCCCCAGTTTTAGTGCGAAAATAGACAGAAAAGATCAAAATTACATATGAAAAGGAGAAAATTCTGCCAATTTTTTTTTTTTTTTTATTCTAAATAAGTTAGTATATAATAATGTAGATAGCATAAATATTAAATATTTGTAAAGTAAATTTACTTTGTACATTTGGAACAAAGAAATCAAAATTTAACATTCTTTATTATTACCTCTTTGTATTTTGAAAAATAGACTTATTAACATGTTTCTTTTATACAACAACTTCAAATCGAACCATTGTTCAAGAGTACTTAATTATAAATGCGATGCGAGTGATTTTTCACAATGTAGTATTCAAACAGAAACAGCAATTGCTATACAAGAAGTTAAACTCTGCATTTCCCTTTTGGTCAGCCCAGTGAGCCTAATCCAACAATTGTCTCATCTATAATCAATAAATGAAGATTTACAAAAATGCCAGTCGTCAATTTCAGGCCAGTTGTAGAAAAAGTTAAAAAAATAATGAAAATAATTTGGCAGATTTAAGTAATGGCCAACGCTACCTTTATGACTGTGACCAGTATTTTTGTCCCTAACATTTTCGTCCCCTACATTTCTTTCTGCTGGTAATTTTTCATTGAGGAGATTTTGTCGCATGACATCTTTCTCGCCTTTTTATATTTTTCTATTATCGGTCCGAACTTTACTTTTGTATCTCGATCAGATTAATTATAAAGCTTGGGGAAGAAGAAAAAAGGAATAATGATAAAAATACATTGATGGATGATTAACTAAAGGAATGTTCGTTTAAGTCTCATTCAATAAAGTCTTAACTAAATAATAAAAGTTTCCTCCATTTAAGGATTGGTTTAAGGATTATGTGTTTACTATTATTAAAAAAAAACATTATATTTTATAATTTTACAGACCTATTCAATTAGAGAATAATAATCACGTTGCATACAAAAAATGTAGTAATTACGTGTATATCAGAATATGTGTATACCCATTTAAAACATATCAAATTATTGTAACATTTTACCATGCTATTTTAATATATTTATTTCAAATATATGGAGCTAAATTAATATTCACTTTTAATTTGATTTAAGCTATAATTTTCGTGATATACATTTTTTAAAAGGCTCTTTTCTTTGACGAATGTACTTGACTATTAATTTCCAAGAGTTGATTTTTGGTAAACAAATTAAACATTTGTAGGAATTTTATCCAAGAAGTTACTGAAATAGTGACCGTTTTCACATTTAAATTTCCTTATCCGCGTTACATTGTCTTGATCTTTGATAACTGTATCCATTGTGCAGAAAACATCCAGCAAAAATCCACATATTTAGGAATTGGAGGCACGAGAAATAAGTTCTACTTTAGCCTCATAAACTTTAGGCTTAGACTTGTACCTATGTTACACATAGGTAATACTTGTAACAAATGATTTTGAGCTATAAAAAGTCGATGTTACTCAAAATTTAAGGATCACTACTTCAATTTTTTTATTTTCTTGTTAAAATATAATATGAAATAGACTTTTTGAAAAAAAGTAACTTTAGTAGAAATACACATAATCTGCTCTTATATATTATTTTTGCTATCCCTAAAAATGGGACATTAAAATATTTTATTACAGGCATGCACCAACATTTGTGGAAATTAATTAATTATTTAAGAAAATAGGAAGTAATTGCTAAAAAGTGTATATAGAACGAGGTGATTGTACATATATATTACATTCCCTTGAATCTTCACAAATTTTAGAATCAGTTATGTCTATGTACGTTATATATCTTCTTATTTTAATCATTAAAATAAGATATATGTAATCGTTATTTTCGAAAAGGAAGGCTAAAAAATCATCTTATTAAAATATTTAATTTATATGAGTTATAACTAAAGACTTGAAAAAAAAAAAAAACATAATACAAACTCTCGGCTTCTCCAGAGCTGATCTATAAACTATATATAAATAGGTGGGATATAAATAACAAATGCAAAATCACGTCAAATAAAAAGTAATAAAGTAAGTATTGAGGGATTAAAAGTCGTACTCCACAACGTTAGAGTAAATAAAACGTAGTATCCTCCAGGGCTGATGTCTTTTCTAATAAACAATGATCCACACAAAGTTGACAAGAGAACCTTCTTGATTGTGCATGATCGAGAGAGACAGAGTTCCTAGATGGGGAAAAGACTACTGTAGAGTTATGAAGTTATATTCGGGAAATATAAAAAGGAGATGACTGATAAAGAGATAGTCCAGCATGATGATTTTACCGACCATCTAGGATAGAAATAGTCTTAAGTAGTTTGGCCTGATAAGATTCTTTGGTGATTTCTAGCTTGATAGTGAAATCGAGCCGGAGTCTAAAATGAATGAAAGAATCAGTAATAACTAATAGTAATATTAATAAAATATATTATACAATTGGATAAGACTCAGGCCAAGGTAGATGAATCCAAGAAAAGAGATGCACCTTCGTGAGCTATTTAATGTCATTGATAATAAAAGTAGATACGGTAGAGAAATAAGAGGCTAACCACCATCTTCGCACAAAACCTATGATCCATCAATAGACATTCCTTTCTGCCTATCGATGGAGCTTTTCTCATTTCTTCAAGTATCAACTAAGGCCATGATTCCTTTCGAAATAAACTCAACATCCCAGATCCGTGATTACTTCCTCCTTTTTCCTTATAATATTAATTATATAAACAGCACAATATTACAGATTACTTCTTTATCATAATTCCTCATTTATTTTTCTCCAAGCTATATAATTAATCTCATCGAGATACAACAGCAAAGTTTCAACCGATAATAGAAAAACATAAAAAGGTGAAGAAGATGTCAGGCGACAAAATATCATCGAGGAAAAATTAAACAGAAAAAATGTAGGGAGTGAAAATGTTAGGGACAAAATTACCTAGAACTCTTGACGACATTGTTTTGGCAATTCAGTCTGGAAAAATTCCTCCTGGTTCCCACTTACCTCTTAAATCAACAGGAACCTTGTACGAGGCTAGATGGCTTACCAAAGCTAATCGCATTTAGCTATATTATATATCGAATAAAAAGCCTAGCAAAAACCTCTTAAAATTGGTAGTCTTTATCTTAAAAGTATGTCCACCGAATTGCTATGACGGTCCGAAGGATTTTCAACTTTGAATTTCACTATCAAGAGGTATTGATCAAGATCTGCCTCCTATTATACAATAAATTTTATCCCGAAATTTTTTCTTTGCTCATCATGAAAATATATTGTTATGCAGCATTGGTAGATAAAGATTCAGAAGTTCGTAAATTTGCATTGAACAAAGTCTTGAATGCAAAAATTTCATATGAATCCCATAGGTAATTCGTAACTCCTAATAAAATAAACTTTGAATCAGATCATTTCATAAATATGACTGATTGGTCTAAGATAGTAATTTCAGTTCCTCCAATCTTACAATATTGGTTATGAAAGCAAAGAATGAGCCTTTGAAATTAGAGAAATATCCATACCATTCCCAATCTGTAGCAGTGAAACTAGTTTCAGAGGCTTCCTGTAAGGTTTACGGGGTATAACCAAAGACCCTGATACATTTTGTCAACTTTAAAGTCAAGAGATAAACTAAGGAAATTTTCAACTAAGTATCAGTACCCAGTTTGATATATTTATATATTATATGTTTAAAAATAGTATTCAACAAAGATTCACCATAATTATCCACATTATTAAATGTATACAAAACTTATATAGAATTAAAAAAAAATATTGGCCGAATTTTCTCCTTTTCATCAGTAATTTTTATCCTTTCCGTCTATTTTTGCACTAAATCCGGGGGTGCATAACGTTTATCTTGTTGTAGAAGTAAGGGATTTAACTTTAGCAAAAAATTACATATCGTGCAATATCATTTTTTAAGCACATAAAGCTTTTTTTATAAATAAGGAAAAACAAGTTTTTTTTTTTTTTTTTTTACTTCATACAGAACCCTCTCCGGACAAAAAGGAGGGATACAATTTTTTCTCCGGGATTTTTTTTAGTAAAACGGATTTACATTTTCTTTTTTTAAACTTTTGAGGGGTCAAAATGCGTGATAGCTCAATTTTAGGCTCCCGTGATACCCCCTCATATACAGTATTAAGTGAAAAAAATGTTTCACTAATTTTGTAAAATTTTATTATTTTAAATGGTAAGCTAATAAGAAGAGTTGAAGATCATAATAAAGAATAACTTATACTTAAGTCTAGGGGCCGAATAAAACTATTATTTCTTCAATTTTTTTTAACATATAAGAAGTGCAATAATAATAGACGGGGAAATGGCGGCGGAGAAATTTAACTTGTATCGGGTCCAGAAGTTGACCTTCACAACCTGTGGGCAGGGAGTATTATAAAATATTAAAAGGGTTCCTTGATGCCTAGAAACACGGCAGCGGTAGAGTTTAAATAGTATTTTGGCCTAGTACTTCAACTGTACAACTTGAGAGCCGGGTTATATTTTGGGATATTAGGAGGTTTCTTTAATGCTCAGGGACTGTAATTTTGGATTCAGACCCAGAGTAAAGTTGCTCCTTCCTCGTTGTATGACAGAAGTGTGGCTTGATGATAAGATTAATGAGTAGACGTGCTTTTGAATATTTGAGAGAGAAGACAATCATACAAATGCCAAGCATTCGAACTCAAGAGACATGGCTTCAACAGTTTAAAATGAATCTAGGATTTCAAGATGATAGCATCAAACTCCTTCAAGAAATTATCAAGACAAGTTTTCTGTGCTATGCTTTCATTAATGTTAAATTAAGAAAAAAATATGAAATCTCTAAAGTTCAACTTGTTATGATGAGAGGATTAGTTGAGAAATGGAAACAGCCGATCTAGTTCCATTTTGATACCAGTATGACCAAGAGGCTACTCAAAATAGAGAGCAATATTTTTGAAATAAAAGCAATTGTTTGTGATCTTGGGAACCACATGCTTCATTCTGAACTTGGAATTGACAAAGGAAACTTTTTCTTCACCAATCCATTTGATTCCAGCAGAGTTGTCTACATTTTTCCTTATTTTCCTCATCTTCTATAGCTCTGTAGGAATAATTTACTAGACAAAAGGTTTATGGTTTCTGCAGAAGATGGAACATTAGTCTCTCTTATTAAGACTGATTTTGAGAAATTATTGATGCAAGATCCCGGAGAATTTAAAATTGTTTTTAAGCTTAAACCTCTTCTCATTTACTACAAAAGGATGAGCGAGACTACGTGTAAGATTAGTTGCGCAAATCTTGAGTAATACTGTAGCCAAGGCCTTGTACCACGATTTCATTTATAATGGCTTTCTTTCTTTAATTTTGATGTCCAGAACTAATCAAGATTGCCTTGATTTTTTTTTTTTTTACCCATTTGAGAAGTGCTGGTGATGATGATGATCACTCTCGGACCGTTTGAGCAATGAAAAGGATGATAATTCTAGAAATAGGAAAAAATTGCAAAACTTTAGCGAGCAATCTGTCTATTCAGATTGAACAAAAATATGAAATTTATAGAATTGAGGATAAAGAGGAAAAAGAATCCGTAACAAAGATGATGTCACAATTGCTGAAGAAAACTGTTCAGAATTTGAATTTACGTTTGATATCGCTCATGAAGTTCATGTGGATTGTGCCATAACATATCATCTAGATCAGTTCAAAAAATGGGATCTCAACTTTCAGGGGCTCAGTTATGTATCGGGTTTTATTGCCCACAAGATGAAAATTTTATATCTGGATTTGGGGAAAAAGACGAGTGACATAAATTTAAATCATCATGGGCTGACACCATCGATATATCATTTGTCTAGAGGAGGACTGATAGTGCCATCTATTTTCGTTTTTTTTTTAAATTGTGAAGTTTTCCACCAGAAGTTCAAGGAATTCCATTCATCTCTATTAGATCGTTATCCCAAAGTAATCGAACAGGTTTGTCCAGTTTTGGAAGCAAGTATGACAAGGCTGTTCTGTATGTCTTCGCCAAGACCAGAAAAATGGTACGAATAAACACCTCAATGCAAAATTAGAATTTAATACTGGAGGGAGTGAAATAATAAGAGGAAAAACCAAATCGCCATTTTTAAGTATAATTTTAATTATAACCAAATAGATTATTTTATATATGTATAGTATATAACTATTAAAAGAGACCATATCTCTGGGCTCCCACTAAAAATCCCTACATTTTCCTAGGCATACATTACATCATAAATAAATGTGTTTGTTTATTGAAAACGTAGAAGACCAATTGCTCAAATATTTAAATTATGCCCACACATATATAAACAGAAACTGTAATATTTTTAGTCCGAATATTTAAATTATATAGTGTTAAATACCACAGAATTCTAAGTGAAGGGAAAAAAAGAAAAAAAAACAGTTCTTAATGAGGTTTGTGCTATATTTTGGTTATGAAACAGATTCCACGAATATGTCCAGATAACTTCATTCTTTCCTCGAGGACGAATATTCCAAAAGTTCCTGGCTAAGATTTATTCTTAGACGACGAAGTACCATTTGATTATTCAAGGGTTTGCTCACTATTTTTTCAGCATGGTGATTTGACAGGAGAGTATTAACAAATGAAGGGATTTCGAAAATATAAGAAACAACAGCCATAGGGGATGGGGGGAACAAACTTCAATGACAATAACGTTATTTGGTACCTGTTGCTGTTCATAGCAAATCAAAGATACGCTTCTAAAGCCACTACATCTGCTAAGATATCAAGTGAAAATGAAGCCATCATTCGAACAGAGCAAGCTTTTGTCCTAACGGACTCTGTCATTGATTTCAATAACTGTTGCTCAAATTGTCAATTAAACGCTGCCAAGTCACATCCATTCAAAAATAAAACTGAAGGCTAATTTATTTTTAGTACCTGTTAGAATTATCTGTAGAAGTCATTCCAATCTTCTTTTTTGTTTTTTGTCAATAAGTTCTTTGTATCATAAGATCTTCAAAGTAAGCCTCATGCTTATCCATGACGTTATAAAAGAAAGCAAACCCCGAAAATATATCGCGAAGATATTTTCACTGCTAATAAAATTATATATATCATGAAAGAGTAGCATGAAGAACTTACTTTTACTAAAAATTTCCATTGTGTTCATCGTTTCTGGGTATGTAGCCAAATTACTGTTCTCGAGACTAAAATGTAGTTACATTGGGATAAGCGTAAGGAATTATTTTCCTTCAATAATATAGCTTATCCCTACGACAGATTAGATTCTCTACGAGTGGTAGCACTGCCTTATCTACGGCAAAAACTACCCGAGGGAGGCCAGACCCTCCCAAGAAATTCATAGTAATAATTATTACTTGTAACTATAAAGAAACCAATAAAGGTGGCACAGGAAATTGGAAATCCTTAAAATGGCTAACAACCCCTCCCCAAGGAGAATCTTGCCACCTTCCCCAGATTTGTTACTTCGTTACTTAGTACTAAAGGACTCTAGGCCTTGAGTGGAAACTCAAGGCAAGGAAGGTAGGACTTAGTAGCTCTCAATTTTGATTAGCTTAAAATTACTATATGTTCCTCCAGACATGAGGCCAGTTTGAACAGGCAGCCTCCCCCTATAGAAAAGAGAAGAATAAGGGCGACCACGTCACAACAATAACACGATATTATAAGTTGGTGTTAGGAACAGAGTCTTCCTTGTCTTTTGATTGAATTGTTTATTTTTCCTTTAACCGCTCTTTCCCAAGAGTCCTTTACTTAGTACATCCAGACCCCTATAATAATTCTTATAGGAGTCTGAGTACGTCTAAACAATAAATAGCTTTATCCCATCCGTGACGTCACCATTTATTTTTGTTTGCATGGAAATGCCCCAACCTTATATATAGTCAGCTTGGCCTATATATTGTTTATATATTACTCATAAAACAAAAATGAGAATAATACTTAAAAGTTTACGGTCTTTATTTTTTGTTTTATATTAAGCAGAAGATTTTTTAATGCCCCGGGCAAACCAACTCTTGGTGTCATGAAATATAAGATAAATTTAGTACGTCATTTTAGTTGTTGTAGTTACCATAAAAGACATATAAGTACTATTCCTACGACTGGCAAATTTTATTAGGACTGCAGTCTTTTTAGTTTTTTTTAGATGGATCCAACACTATATACACGTACAGATACAATGACAAAAAATGAGTCGTGAGAATGTGAGCAACATAAATAATATGAATATATACAAATATAATTGGAACAAATGAGTTAATCTACCAGATCTTCTAGTGTATTTTATTTCATAGAGATAAAATACATTGAGTGATGACGTGAAGAATTAGTTGACCAAAACAATCGAATTGTAGTATGAGAATAATTCAGCAGAAGAGTTCTTAATTTATTAATTTCCCGGGCAAACCTACTTTAGTTAAAATTAAGAATTGAAAATTAATAAGTTTATGCATGGGTTAAAAACGTTTGGGAACTTCAGGTTTAAACAAGGGAAAGGAAAAAGGAGTATAGAGTAATTCTTGGATAAACACAATAATCAATCTAGAATAAAGAAAATTTATTTTCTTCCATCTGGGACTATCAATGATGAATTTTTAATTCAAATTCATAAAAATGGCCTTGATTTTGTCAGATCTTGAAAAATATTCTCCGCCTAAATCGTCATATTTTACATTTAAGCAACTAACGACTCAAATAATTTTTTATAGATTGCACTTATGAATTTTACATATATACCTATACACTAAATGGATGCAAGTAGTTAAATATAGCATTTGTTAATGTATTTTATAAAAAAATGCTACATAAGTCAATCGAATATTTATTTGAATAAATTTGTTATACT